>NC_135232.1:1015583522-1015886553 GCF_051348905.1 Ranitomeya variabilis | reverse complement strand
CCAAGTGTAATACCGCTAGTGACCACAACAGGGAGCCAAGAAATATAGTTCACAACAGTGCCCAATTGGTATATCCACCTGCTTTCCCTGTGTGCCAATAACCTCCCCAGATTACCCCCTCTACCATCAAGTATGACCTGGTCAATTGCTTGAATCTTAATACCTTGTGGGTTAGAATTATGACATAATCTAAAATGCTTAGGCAAGGTTTTCAAAGTACTCACTTCTTTTGCCGAAGCCGCCTTTTCAATATCAAGAATATGTTCTCTTGTACGCACTTTTAACTCTCGTGTCGTCAACGCAATATATATCCTGTTACAGGGGCATTTCGCATGGTAAATAACCCCTTTTGAGGAGCACGTTAAATTTTTCCAAATTGAGTAAGTTCTAGTGCCATCGTGATTAGAAAAGGTCTGACTTTTAATATGATTGTTACACGCCTTGCACATATTACAAGGATAAAAGCCCTTTCTGGTTGGCATCGAAGTCTCCACCACTGTATTTGAATAGTGGCTGTGGACCACAATATCTTTAAGATTTTGTGACCGTTTAGGTATTATGGATGGTCTATTTGGCAAAATGTTTTTAAGAACGGGGTCACTCAACAAGACATTCCAGTGTTTATATAGAATCGAAGTCAGCTCTGACCACTGTTTGCTGTAATTGGTGATAAATCTCACCTGATTTTTATCATGTTTTGAAGGGGCATCTCGTCTTCCGTACAGCAGATCATCTCTTGATACTTTAGAGGCCCTCTTACAACCCCTTTTTATCTGCCTATTGCTATAACCTCGGTCTTGGAAACGAGAGACCAACTCCTGGGACTGGGCCCGATAATCACTTTCTGTTGTACAAATCTTCTTCACCCTCAAAAATTGTCCTATCGGGATGCCATCAATCGTAGGCTTGAAATGCGCAGATGAAGCGTGTAGAAGGGTATTAGTAGCGGTAGGCTTTCTATACACATCAGTGATGATCTTCCCGTTTGGAGCAACAGAGATTTTTAAATCTAAAAATTCCAACAATCTACCACTACTGTAGGTAAGCTTGATATTATAATCATTCTCATTAAGTTTTTCCATCAAAGCCCCCAATTGATCACAGTTGCCCTCCCAAATGAACAGAATGTCATCGATATATCGACTCCATCCTTGCACCAAGTTTATTTGCTCAATCAAATCATTCTGAAATATTTCCCTTTCCCAATATCTCATGAATAGATTAGCATAAGCCGGGGCGCATGTAGCGCCCATGGCAGTTCCTTGTTGTTGGAGATAAGTGTCTCCGTTGAAAACGAACACATTGTGTTCCAAAACAAATTTTAATAGGACAAGAATTAAATCTATCAGTAATTTATCCAAATTACTCTCATGTAGATAGTGAGAAACTGCCCGAAGCCCGTCCGCATGTTTGATGGATGAGTAAAGTGCTTCTACGTCAGCTGTGACTAGTATAGCACTATCCTCCAATTGAATTGAATCAAGCATTCGTAGGGCAGCCGTTGTATCCTTAATGTGGGATGGGAGTGTCAACACTAGAGGTTGCAAATAAAAATCGATGACCCTACAAACTGTTTCACATAAGCTCTCATTTCCAGAGACAATTGGTCTACCGGGGGGTCACTGGGATCTTTGTGTAATTTAGGTAAAAGATAAAAGGTAGCCATTTTAGGTTTTAGTTTAACAAAATAATCTACTAATCTTTTCGCAATAATACCCTTCTCATGAGCTTCTTCCAGAATTGCAATCAGCTCATGTTGGTAGCATGTAAAGGGATTAAATGATAATTTTTTATAACAGGATCTTACAGATAGTATCTTGTTGGCCTGTTTTTCATATAAATGAATAGGCCAAACAACAGTATTACCCCCTTTATCCGCCTGTTTTATTACTACCCCATCAAGGTTCTGTAATTCTTTCAATGCTATTTTTTCATCTTTATTCAAGTTAGACATCCAACCAGGACTTTCAGGTATAGATTCAATATCCCTTGTGACCAATCTCGTAAATACCTCTACTGAAGGGCATGCACCAAGGCTGGGAAAAGTTTTGGATTTGGCAATTAGATGTGAAGGAAACTTACCAATTTCCGTTTGAGCATTCTCCTCCAGCAATTCTTCAAGATCTCTCAAAGCCTCCTTTTCCATTTCCGTAGGAAACAACAGATCCAAGTTGGTCTTATGATGCATTTTTTGTAAAATAATTTTTCGAGCAAATAGGTGCAGATCTTTTACCACCGTGAATTTGTCTAATTTTGAAGAGGGAGAAAAGGTTAAACCCCTCTCCAATAAATTAATCTGTGTTTCAGACAAAACATGATCCGATAGGTTAATTACCTTCATCCGATCATTGTTTCTCTTGACATTCTTCTTAGAGAAGATGTCCGCATATTTCTTACTCCCCATTCTCGTACGCATGTAGTGATCATTGGTGCTCTCAGTTTCACTACATGAAGTACTGCTCTCGGAATATGATGGTAGCTCTTTAGTTGTAGTGTTTACATTAACGGGTGCCAATTTAGATCTCTTCCTAGGGAGCTGCCATTTAAAGATTTTATCATTCTCATAATCATTAGTGTCTCTCAGATACTTTTTCAATTTTAATTGACTAATATCTGCTTCCCATTTGTCAATATCTTTATCAATAATTTTCAAATAATTCTCCAATTTCTCAGTAGTTAACTGCTTTTTTAGATTTTTATGCAAGTCCTCAATTTCTATGTCAACCAAATCCAAAGATACAGAATTTTTATCAATTATTATTTTATTAAATTCAAGAGAGCACACCGTGGCTGCTTTCTTCCACCTTTGTATTAATTCGACATCTTCCAGGTCGAAGGACGGATAAACTTGTACCCTTAGGCCCCTTGGGATAATACTTTGCTCCACATAGTTTTCCAAAGCGGTTTTGTTCCACCATATTTTTAATTTTTTGTGCACCGCATTTTTATATTGGATGGTGAGATCACGATTTTCTATTAAAACATCCTGTGTACCGGAAGAATTCCCCTGTTTGAATAAGTCTGTGGCCTTGGACCGCCAGGATGTCTCCCTAGCCTTAAGGTCCATCTTGAATAATGCGGATAGTCTGTTAGAAAACAGCAACATAAATTTCAATCTCCAATATCCTAATATCCTAAACCTATATATACCTCAACAACAAAATTTAATTTTCTGTAATAAATATTGCACATTTTATTATCTTGTGGATTCCTCAGTTTTTTCTCCGCTTTCATGGAGAAAGTGTTTGGTACATGTTGTTGTTGAGGTATATATAGGTTTAGGATATTGGAGATTGACATTTATGTTGCTGTTTTCTAACAGACTATCCGCATTATTCAAGATGGACCTTAAGGCTAGGGAGACATCCTGGCGGTCCAAGGCCACAGACTTATTCAAACAGGGGAATTCTTCCGGTACACAGGATGTTTTAATAGAAAATCGTGATCTCACCATCCAATATAAAAATGCGGTGCACAAAAAATTAAAAATATGGTGGAACAAAACCGCTTTGGAAAACTATGTGGAGCAAAGTATTATCCCAAGGGGCCTAAGGGTACAAGTTTATCCGTCCTTCGACTTGGAAGATGTCGAATTAATACAAAGGTGGAAGAAAGCAGCCAGGGTGTGCTCTCTTGAATTTATTAAAATAATAATTGATAAAAATTCTGTATCTTTGGATTTGGTTGACAAAGAAATTGAGGACTTGCATAAAAATCTAAAAAAGCAGTTAACTACTGAGAAATTGGAGAATTATTTGAAAATTATTGATAAAGATATTGACAAATGGGAAGCAGATATTAGTCAATTAAAATTGAAAAAGTATCTGAGAGACACTAATGATTATGAGAATGATAAAATCTTTAAATGGCAGCTCCCTAGGAAGAGATCTAAATTGGCACCCGTTAATGTAAACACTACAACTAAAGAGCTACCATCATATTCCGAGAGCAGTACTTCATGTAGTGAAACTGAGAGCACCAATGATCACTACATGCGTACGAGAATGGGGAGTAAGAAATATGCGGACATCTTCTCTAAGAAGAATGTCAAGAGAAACAATGATCGGAAGAAGGTAATTAACCTATCGGATCATGTTTTGTCTGAAACACAGATTAATTTATTGGAGAGGGGTTTAACCTTTTCTCCCTCTTCAAAATTAGACAAATTCACGGTGGTAAAAGATCTGCACCTATTTGCTCGAAAAATTATTTTACAAAAAATGCATCATAAGACCAACTTGGATCTGTTGTTTCCTATGGAAATGGAAAAGGAGGCTTTGAGAGATCTTGAAGAATTGCTGGAGGAGAATGCTCAAACGGAAATTGGTAAGTTTCCTTCACATCTAATTGCCAAATCCAAAACTTTTCCCAGCCTTGGTGCATGCCCTTCAGTAGAGGTATTTACGAGATTGGTCACAAGGGATATTGAATCTATACCTGAAAGTCCTGGTTGGATGTCTAACTTGAATAAAGATGAAAAAATAGCATTGAAAGAATTACAGAACCTTGGTGGGGTAGTAATAAAACAGGCGGATAAAGGGGGTAATACTGTTGTTTGACCTATTCATTTATATGAAAAACAGGCCGACAAGATACTATCTGTAAGATCCTGTTATAAAAAATTATCATTTAATCCCCTTACACGCTACCAACATGAGCTGATTGCAATTCTGGAAGAAGCTCATGAGAAGGGTATTATTCCGAAAAGATTAGTAGATTATTTTGTTAAACTAAAACCTACAATGGCTACCTTTTATCTTTTACCCAAATTACACAAAGATCCCAGTGACCCCCCCGGTAGACCAATTGTCTCTGGAAATGAGAGCTTATGTGAAACAGTTTGTAGGGTCATCGATTTTTATTTGCAACCTCTAGTGTTGACACTCCCATCCCACATTAAGGATACAACGGCTGCCCTACGAATGCTTGATTCAATTCAATTGGAGGATAGTGCTATACTAGTCACAGCTGACGTAGAAGCACTTTACTCATCCATCAAACATGCGGACGGGCTTCGGGCAGTTTCTCACTATCTACATGAGAGTAATTTGGATAAATTACTGATAGATTTAATTCTTGTCCTATTAAAATTTGTTTTGGAACACAATGTGTTCGTTTTCAACGGAGACACTTATCTCCAACAACAAGGAACTGCCATGGGCGCTACATGCGCCCCGGCTTATGCTAATCTATTCATGGGATATTGGGAAAGGGAAATATTTCAGAATGATTTGATTGAGCAAATAAACTTGGTGCAAGGATGGAGTCGATATATCGATGACATTCTGTTCATTTGGGAGGGCAACTGTGATCAATTGGGGGCTTTGATGGAAAAACTTAATGAGAATGATTATATCACGCTTACCTACATTAGTGGTAGATTGTTGGAATTTTTAGATTTAAAAATCTCTGTTGCTCCAAACGGGAAGATCATCACTGATGTGTATAGAGAGCCTACCGCTACTAATACCCTTCTACACGCTTCATCTGCGCATTTCAAGCCTACGATTGATGGCATCCCGATAGGACAATTTTTGAGGGTGAAGAAGATTTGTACAACAGAAAGTGATTATCGGGCCCAGTCCCAGGAGTTGGTCTCTCGTTTCCAAGACCGAGGTTATAGCAATAGGCAGATAAAAAGGGGTTGTAAGAGGGCCTCTAAAGTATCAAGAGATGATCTGCTGTACGGAAGACGAGATGCCCCTTCAAAACATGATAAAAATCAGGTGAGATTTATCACCAATTACAACAAACAGTGGTCAGAGCTGACTTCGATTCTATATAAACACTGGAATGTCTTGTTGAGTGACCCCATTCTTAAAAACATTTTGCCAAATAGACCATCCATAATACCTAAACGGTCACGAAATCTTAAAGATATTTTGGTCCACAGCCACTATTCAAATACAGTGGTGGAGACTTCGATGCCAACCAGAAAGGGCTTTTATCCTTGCAATATGTGCAAGGCGTGTAACAATCATATTAAAAGTCAGACCTTTTCTAATCACAATGGCACTAGAACTTACTCAATTTGGAAAAATTTAACGTGCTCCTCAAAAGGGGTTATTTACCATGCGAAATGCCCCAGTAACAGGATATATATTGGGTTGACGACACGAGAGTTAAAAGTGCGTACAAGAGAACATATTCTTGATATTGAAAAGGCGGCTTCGGCAAAAGAAGTGAGTACTTTGAAAACCTTGCCTAAGCATTTTAGATTATGTCATAATTCTAACCCACAAGGTCTTAAGATTCAAGCGATTGACCAGGTCATACTTGATGGTAGAGGGGGTAATCTGGGGAGGTTATTGGCACAGAGGGAAAGCAGGTGGATATACCAATTGGGCACCATGGCACCTCAGGGTTTAAATGAAACCATGGGTTTCAGCTCTTTTTTATAGATATGGTGTTTTCCACTGGTTTCCCTCTGTGTCCGCTTCTACTTGGTTTAATACTAATATTATTATTAATATTAGCAATTTTGTTCCATTGTTCCTACATCCTGGTTTCGGTTTTATTATATGTATGTGTGCTGTGTGGTCGGGTTCTTATTGTTTTTTTAATATTACAGTTTTAATCATTATGCGGTTCCTTTTCCTTGGGCTTGCATATGACCGTATTCAGCCTTCTTGGATTTGTGGTGGAAGCTGAAACCCGAGTGGACCGTTATTTCTACTATCAATAATAAAGAAGATTCTGCAGTCATTTTTGTGTTTATATGTGTAATTTTTTATTTTATTTATTTTTTATTGTTCCGGACTATTATTTTTGCCATGTGGGGCCTTCATTATTATAGGGAGGGTAAATATATTGGTATACAATTATATCACTGTTTATATGTTATATTGTTTATGCGTAATATTCTATTATTATAGAATTTTACTTATTTAATTCTATTTATGATATTAATATTTATATTATGTATATAATAGAGTTATGCTATTATATTGCTATTCATTATGGTTGTATACTTGCTTAGCTGTGTTTTGTCTTTTGCATATTTTATTGTATTATAAGGCCGAGGAGCGGTCTAGTGGTGTATGCATTTTTAGATATAGTTTTTCATGAATATCGCTTGTTATACACGCTCCTAATCCCCTTTTAGTCATTTATGTCACTGGGAAAGTCACTATATTTATCCTATGCACTTTTCTGTATTTTTATTTTACACGCCCCTTTATTATAATATTCATATTCATTATATGCACTTTTTTGTATTATCATCTATATATGTCTTTTTCTTATAACATTTATATTTATTATATGCACCCTTTTGTATTACCATATATATAACGCCCCTCCATTACCAGATATATGCCCCTGTTTGTTAGTGATAATTCTCGTTGCTGTTGATCCAGACTGCGCATGCCTCGCCCTTAGCTCCCGATGACTTCCGGTCCCGCTCACATGGTGACGCGAGCGTTCCATGCTTGCGTTCCAGACGCGGAGACCGGAAGTCAATGTTTGTTCTCCACGGGAAGCTATGTGGGTGATTTTAATTTGGATTCCTCTGTTTATTTGTATTTGTGGCTATACATATTTTGTATTTAATTTTTTGTAATAAATATTGCACATTTTATTATCTTGTGGATTCCTCAGTTTTTTCTCCGCTTTCATGGAGAAAGTGTTTGGTGCCAGTTTATTCATGTAGTTTTCAAATTATTACAATTTTTGCCTCTACTGAGTTATTTTTTGCAAATTTGACAGATAACGTGTGTTGGGTCATCCTTTGCAGTCTAAAAAAAAAACAGGCTTGATGTTCCTGCAAACTACACACTAGCAGTGTGCAGGGACTGTGGGGGACGTCTCATGAGGTACTGAGCACTTAAGTACACTACTTTTTAAATTAGCAGTTATTTTTTGGTAAAAAAGTAGTTATTCTAGTGGACTTGGTCTTCAGGGCTTGATACCTGAACCATCAGAGGAGGGGGTGCGTAGCTGCTCCTATTGTCATTATTACCTTAGCTTCTGATTTATTCCTTTTCTTGGGGGAGCACTAATGTCTTCATCTGCCTTGTACACCAAAATGTATTATCCCAGCTCTGTGTGTCAAACTGGAGCAAGGAAGTGCCCAGAGTGCAGCGCAAATGAGGGAAAGAAGGTAAAGGGGACCCTGGTGATAACGAAAGGAGAAAAGGGACACCCCTAAACACTCACCTGAGACTGCACTCTATGCTTCCTATAATCCATAGACGGGTCCCTCTCCCCATGTGCGATCATGTGCCTAAGCCCTGGCTGGCCCTGATCTAGCAATAACTAGTGAGTGGGGCACAAGACAATAGTCTCACTACTAGTGTTGAGCGATACCGTCCAATACTTGAAAGTATCGGTATCGGATAGTATCGGCCGATACCTGAAAAGTATCGGATATCACCGATACCAATACCCGATACCAATACAAGTCAATGGGACACCAAGTATCGGAAGGCATCCTGTATGGTTCCCAGGGTCTGAAGGAGAGGAAACTCTCCTTCAGGCCCTGGGATCCATATTAATGTGTAAAATAAAGAATAAAAATAAAAAATATTGATATACTCACCTCTCCGACGCAGCCTGGACCTTACCGATGTAACCGGCAGCTTCTGTTCCTAAGAATGAGTGCTTGAAAGACCTTAGATGACGTCGCGGCCTGTGATTGGTCGCGTGAGTGGTCACGTGACCGCCACGCGACCAATCACAAGCAGCGACGTCATCTAAGGTCTTTCAGGTGCTTGAAAGTCCTTAGATGACGTCGCGGCTTGTGATTGGTCGCGTGGCGGTCACGTGACCGCTCACACGACCAATCACAGGCCGCGACGTCATCTAAGGTCTTTCAAGTGCTCATTCTTAGGAACGGAAGCTGCTGGTTACAGCGGTAAGGTCCAGGCTGCGTCGGAGAGGTGAGTATATCAATATTTTTTATTTTTATTCTTTATTTTACACATTAATATCGATCCCGATACCAATTCCCGATATCACAAAAGTATTGGATCTCGGTATCGGAATTCCGATACAGCAAATATCGGCCGATACCCGATACTTGCGGCATCGGAATGCTCAACACTACTCACTACTAAAGTAAGGAAAAACAAGGAGAGAAACAAACAGGGAGAAAGCAAACAACAAATTGAACACCACAGCTTAAACTGGAACAGCTTCTCCAGGGACTGGAACAACTTCTCCAAGGAGGTCAACATAGAATACCTATAAGTGGCAAAGGAGAGAGCTAGGAGTGAGTTCAAATAACGGAAGTGAGATGCAGCAAGCTGCAACAACTGACAGAAGCATATGTAATCTCATCAGGATCAAAAAGGAACTCTTAATCCCTTCCATACCTAGTAAAAATTAATCTGCAGCACAGATTAATCGCCGAGTGGATGTAAGCAGATTATTTGGATGCAACAGAGCACACAATGAGTAGACAGTGGTACTTAACCAACACTATTTATTTTAACGCAAAAAGCAAAATTTGTTTATAAGTAGAGATGAGTGAACCTTTTAAGGTTCGGTTTGGCTGGGAACGGCAAATTTTCTGGTGTTCACCGAACTTATCTGAACCTTATTGAATTCAATGGGAGGCAAAAATAAACAAATAGACAAAACCTTCAGAGCGGCCCAAAAGCTTCCAAAACAGCTCATTTTAGGGGAAGACACCAGAAAAAGTACTGACCATGTGAGTGCAGTCTGATTTTTACACACATTAATGTTCTTGAAAACCCAACATTTCATCTTCCGAATACAGTAAAATCACAATGTGACTCAACATAATAGAATAGATAGAATACATACATACAGTACATATAGAATAAATAGATATAAAGATGTCAGTGACATATATAATTAATACAGTGCTTGTGTAGTTTACTGTAAATGTATTTTATTACTAAATACCGTAAATGATTTTTTGAAAAAAATGACTTGGGATCCCCCCCAAATTTTATTAACAAGAAGAACGAAAGCAGAAAGCTGGGGGCAGATGGTTGTATCCTGGTAATGGGGTAATACCCATGAAGCTTCTTAGGCTATTAATATCAGCTTACAGCTGTATGCTTAGCCTTTCCTGGTTATTAAAATGGGGACCCCCAAATAAATGACATAGGGTCCCCCTATCATTAATAACCAGCAAAGTTCCAGAAAACAGCTGTGGGCTGATATTAATATCCTAGGAAAGGGCCATGGATATTTGACCTTTCCCAGGCTAAAAACATCAGCTCTCAGCCACCCCACAAAAAGAGCATCCATAACATGCGCCAAATCTAGCACTTAACCTCGCACTTCCTACTTGCCTTTGTTGCGACTGCTCTCAAGGACAGCCGGCTACAGACTGACACAGGAGGTAAAGGCTCCTTCAGTGGGTAGCGCTGAGCTGTGGTGAGAAAGTTCACTGGAGTTCATCAGCTGATGAGACCCGGTGATCTCACTGATGGAGTTGTTACATGAGAACTTTCTCATGCAACGATGGTCCCGTAAAGGAGATTACAGGGGCTCATCAACTGATGAACTCCAGTGAACATTCTCACCACAGTTCAGTGCTACACACTGCACAAGCCATTACACACTCCTGTCAGTATGTCTCCGGCTGTCAGGTAGAGCAGTCGCATCAGCTGATGTGACTGCTCTACAAGTGATCTGAATTGTTGTGGGACAGTATGGATTACGGCGGAGAGGTAAGGGATATGGTGGTTTAATATTTTATCTCTTTTCCAGGTGACATGGGCATCAGGAATTAGGCGTTAAGGTAAGCATATGGTGTGTTTTTGGTTTTTTTTACAGGAGACAAGAATTTCTGGAATTACACTGTGTTCCAAAATATTATGCACAAAGAGTTTAAGAGTGATAAGGTTAGAATTTTTTTGTTTGTCATTTAAACTCATTGATGGTGATGTGTGTCAGGGCTCTTTATATCACTGAAAGCAATTGCAGATACCTGTGCAAATTAGTTTGGCAGGTGTGTCCAAATAAAGGCAAGAGTACTTAAGAAGGCTATTCCACATTATTAAGCAGCCTACATTTTTTGCCAAAATGGGAAAGAAAAAGGATGTGTCGGCTGCTGAGAAGCAACAAATTGTGGAGTATTTAGGTCAAAGCATGACTGCAATCCACATTGTCAAGACACTTCATCGTGATGATCGCACAGTCAAGAAGTATGTAGCTGATTCCCAGCACACACGTGTGCATGCTGATAAGGAAAAATTGAGGACTCTTTCCACAAGGCAATTGCATAAGGTTAAAAGAGCAGCTGCAAAAATGCCTTGTCATAGCAGCAGACAAGTTTTTGAAGCTGCTGGTGCCTCCAACGTCCCCAGAACAACAAGATGCAGGGTCCTTCAGAGGTTTGCAGCTGTGCATAAGCCATTCTGTCGACCACTTCTATCCACTGCACACAAGCAGTGGGCCAAACGATACATGAAGACTGACTTCCAAACTGTTTTGTTCACCGATGAGTGCCGTGCAACGCTCGATGGTCCAGATGGATGGAGTGGAGGATGGCTGGTTGATGGACATGCCATGAAAACATGGCTAAGGCACCAACAAGGAGGAGGTGGAGTAATGTTTGGGGCTGGAATCATGGTGAGAGAGATTGTCGGCCCCTTTATGATCTCTGAAGGGGTAAAGATGAACTCCATAATCTATGTGGATTTTCTAAAACAACACTTCCTGCCATGGTTCAAAAGGAAGAACCGTGCTTTCTGCAGCAAGATCATTTTCATGCATGATAATGCACCGTCTCATGCTGCAAAAAACAGATCTGCAACTCTGGCTGCTATGGGCATAAAAGAGGACAAACTTATGGTGTGGCCACCATCTTCCCCTGACCTCAACCCCATTGAGAACCTCTGGAGCATCATCAAAAGGAGTGTCTATGATGGCGGGAGGCAGTTCACATCTAAGCAACAGCTCTGGGATGGTATTCTGTCCACATGCAAAACAATTGAAGCAGAAACCATGCAAAAACTGACAAATTCAATGGACGAGAGAGTTCAGAAGCTTCTTTCGAACAAGGGGTCCTATGTGCAAATGTGACATCACCTAGAATAAAGTTTTCACTTGAAAACTGTTTGATTTCATTTTGTAATAAGCTGATAATGTTTATAACTTCACAATTGACCATTTCTTTGTTCAAAATAAAAGAAAACAGTTGAAAACTCTGCTGTGCATAATAATTTGGAACATGCATTTTGAGTGTTTATTTTTTTTTAAAAGATACTGTTTTCATAGGAAGTTTGTTCCAAAACATTGCAATTATTCTAGAATAGTAGATGACTGGAAAATAACAATGACTGCAATTCAGATAGGTATTTAGAGAAAATATGAGGAAGTATTATTTGCATAATAATTTGAAACACAGTGTAGGTGTAAGGGGAGAATTTTTTTCAATGCTTATTTCTTTATTTTAACTTTTTTTTCACTTTGAGCACAGGTGCCAGCTGATGACTATGCCCATCAGCCGCCACCTGTTATGTAATCAGTGACAGCAGGCATCAGCTGATGGGAGTAGTAGTCTCTCATCAGCTGACACCTGTGACAGGCAGTAAGCTTTTTACCATGGATCACAGTCACAGCTGTGGGTTCACAGTGACATCTGTTAGCGTGATCCTGCTGCTGTTGCAGGTGTGTCAGAGGCTGGTCTCAGCGGTTTGCTTTGCAGACTCCTTCCTAGTTCTTCTGACTTTAGGACCCAGTGGAAACCTCCCCCAGCTCTAGTTGACACACCTGGACCGAGATGTTTATAACCCCCAGCTTGCTGCTAGGAGTTGCAGTTGATATTTCTATTTCCAATTCCCTGTTGCGGCTTGGAGCTATTGCAGTCGGCTAACTTCCTCCTTTGTGTTGCTGGAGGATATCTGTGTTTCTCTCTGAGTCTACTCAAGCTAAGTGTTTCCCCTGATTTGTGTATCCCATCTGTCTTTAGTGGTAGCGAGGATTGGCTAGTGCTCATTCTGTCCTTCCCGATGCAGGGCTTATCGCGAGGGTTAGGCAGGGATTAGGTATCCTGCTCGGTGATAGGTGTGGAACCTATATCAGAATGATAGGGCAGAGAGGGTGACATTAGATCTTTCTAGAGGTCTCCACTCCCTCCTTCCCTAGTGTTTGGTTCCCTTTCCCTTATCCATTTGTGTTGCACCTAGTCTCCCTTCACTGTGCGTGACAGCAGTGCTCTGACCAACGGTAATGATCTTACTTGTGGTAACATTACCGCCAATCAGAACCACCAATGTTTCTCTTGCTGACATACAGATGACCAGATTACAGCCTGGGAAACACCATAGGAAGTCTGTTAAAATGCACCGTATGTACAGTGCCTTAAACTAAAAATGGCACTGAAGCCACATGTCCTCTTTTTATATGAAGAGGGACATATGACTTCAGTAGCCAATGATGAAAGCCCTTGTGCTTGTGTTTGGACATTGTGGATGGGTTCTGAGCCCGGATTAACTGACAGACTCTCCACATTTTGTTAATAAAAAAAAATGTGTCCGCCGCTCCTTTGATCCTTCCCCATCCCCTCCCCTCATTTAAGATGTCCCCTTGGCTCATCATACAGTACGACTTTTCTAGCCAAAGTATTAACAAAAGCAACAGCGGAAAATTGATCATTTACCGAACTTTGGACGAATTTTGCCGGAATACGAATACAAATCCAAATGTGCAAGGTTCGTGCCGATTTTGAGATTAGCAAATATTTTCAGAACAAGTTTGCTCATTCTATTTATAAGTATATGAATATATAAGTAAGCATTATTGTGTGGGTAACAGGATCAGCGTTAATACAGTATATTATGACACAGTAATACTTCTGTCGTCGCACAGGTGGGTACCATGGGAGGGTGGATTACAGCAATTGAGGTGGGCTCATGGCATGAGACAAAGTATTAGTGAATGTGTAGGAGCTGAGGAACTAATGGAGGAGGATGAGGAGGAAGAGGTGATGGGTGTGCAACAGTCAGGAGATGAAGAGGAAAATGATCCCTTCTCTTTTGTCCACGGTTGGCGGGAGGGGATGAAGGAAGCAAGCTTGAGTGTTACCCCGCCACCAACACACCATGGACTTGGATCTCATGGAAGTGCCCAACACATGAGCATCTTCTTGTTGCACTATCTTCAACCTGATGCTCATCTTGTTAGGGTTAGAAACAATGCTGACTACCGGGTTGCCACTCTGTTAGATCCACGGTGCAGGAGTAAATTTTGCAATATACTTTCCTCCATGGAAAGGCACAAGGGACAGGTGCATGCTGGAGTAATGAAACACGCTTGTAGACAATCTTATGAGTAGTTTTCCCCAAGAGAGCAGTGAGGCACACAGAGTACATCGCAGCTCTAGACTTCCAACCTCAAGGTGTCACAGTAAAAATATTAGCTACAGCAGCAGCAGTGTAAGTGGCATAAGATATTTCTGTGAGTCATTTCACACATTTTTAAACCAGCATGTGCACCAGCAGAACAGAGTACAATTCTGACTTGTATACGACTGGAAAGGATAGTGCAGGAGTACCTCAAGCTCAATATTAATGCCATCAAGGGGAATTTGGACCGTTTTGCATTTTGGTCTTCAGTAATGAAATAGTGGCCTGAGCTCAACTGTCATGCCCTGGAGGTTTTGTCATGCCCGGCAGCCAGCATTCTATTAGAACGTGTCTTCAGTGCTGCTGGTGGTGTCCTGACAGATAAGCATATCCAATTGTCCCGTGAAAGTGTATAGTGTCTAACTTTCATCAAAATGAATAAGTCATGGATCTCCAATGACTTTTGCACCCCAGTCGCAGACTCGGTAGACAAGGCAATGGTGTTGATTTTAGTGTCATGCATTAATCTCGCATTATTGCAGTCTGTGACACATTTGTCATGGCTTCTGCGCCTGCTATCCCACCACTATAAAATCTTTCCTAGAGGGCAGATTAGGTTCAGGTTGAGTCTGGTTGACTGCCGAGACCACCAGACTGATGTCTGCTATTGCTGCTCCAAAACCAATGACCACAGATCTGTCACTTCCATAGACAGACTCTGCATCTATTTTGCAAGAGCTGAAACAGAATCAGATTCCATGTTAGAATCTAGATACACTTGCATGACAATTTAGCAGGGGCAATAATCTTCATTACTCCACATTTGGAATATGTCAGCAAGACAATTGAAAAAAATCATAATTTTCTATTGGTTTGAAAAATAGCATATTTTCATCTAGCAGTTGTGCGACTGGCACAATCTGGGTACAGATAATCTTATATGACAATTTGGCAGGGGCAATAATCATAATTACTCTTCATTACTTCATTAATCTTCATTACTCTGCTGTTGGAGTGTGTCAGCATAGGGAGTACAAGTTTCACCATTGCACAATGTGTCAAATTTTCACGTGTCAAATTTTCACATGGGGTATATATACATGATCTCTAAGTACTTGTTGCTGAAGCAGGAGGAGGAGGTGGTTTTATGAATAAAATGGGTTTGGATGGTAAGGGAAAGATGTTAAGACAACTTCCAGTAAACATTTGGGCTGCTTTTACATTATGGAAAACTCAAAATAGATACCGCGCTTAGGTGTATAAAATGGACTGCCTATGATAACCAGGATAAACCACAAAAGTGTGAAATGATAAAATCCAATGATGGTGGGCCCGAAGGTACCCACCAAAATACCTGTAGGTGATTATGAGGACGCACTAAACAGCAGGATACCTGTCAGCTGCCCTATACGGATATCAGTGCACAAAAAGATTCCCTCAGAATATAAGTGTTGGTTCAAAGAACCCTTACCGTATAATGTCACTAGTTTCACGCTGAGCTCTTCCTGGTGTATGTCCAAGGGGGCGTGCAGGCTACCGTAGGTGGTTGCGACGGGCGCAAAGTAATCCTGCAGCTGACGGGCGACAGATGGACACACAGGTAGTAGTCCTGCGCGAGCTGCGTGGGGTGTAGCTAGTAAGTGCAGAGCCAGAGAGCGCCCCGGCCGAAGGCGTCCCTGGTTGCACTTAGAAACAAAGATGGCCGGCGCTGCTAAGCAGCGTGTGACGTCACAGGCACTAAGGAGCCCTGCTGGGACCAAAAAGCAAACCAACGCGTTTCAAAGGGTAATCGCCCTTCTTCGTCAGGGTTAGAACCTGCAGGAGGGCTCCTCCTCAATATATGCCTTCGCTACCCCTATGTGCACGCCCTCTGAAGCAAAATACCCGCCCCAGTCAGCTCAACTGTCAGTGAGCTACGATGCCTGCCTGCCAGGTGGCAGGCATCGTAGCTCACTGACAGTTGAGCTGACTGGGGCGGGTATTTTGCTTCAGAGGGCGTGCACATAGGGGTAGCGAAGGCATATATTGAGGAGGAGCCCTCCTGCAGGTTCTAACCCTGACGAAGAAGGGCGATTACCCTTTGAAACGCGTTGGTTTGCTTTTTGGTCCCAGCAGGGCTCCTTAGTGCCTGTGACGTCACACGCTGCTTAGCAGCGCCGGCCATCTTTGTTTCTAAGTGCAACCAGGGACGCCTTCGGCCGGGGCGCTCTCTGGCTCTGCACTTACTAGCTACACCCCACGCAGCTCGCGCAGGACTACTACCTGTGTGTCCATCTGTCGCCCGTCAGCTGCAGGATTACTTTGCGCCCGTCGCAACCACCTACGGTAGCCTGCACGCCCCCTTGGACATACACCAGGAAGAGCTCAGCGTGAAACTAGTGACATTATACGGTAAGGGTTCTTTGAACCAACACTTATATTCTGAGGGAATCTTTTTGTGCACTGATATCCGTATAGGGCAGCTGACAGGTATCCTGCTGTTTAGTGCGTCCTCATAATCACCTACAGGTATTTTGGTGGGTACCTTCGGGCCCACCATCATTGGATTTTATCATTTCACACTTTTGTGGTTTATCCTGGTTATCATAGGCAGTCCATTTTATACACCTAAGCGCGGTATCTATTTTGAGTTTTCCTTTTTGGTCTTTCAGAAGTGGCACATATTCTGGAGATACCAGCAGCTGGGCGTTTTTACAGAGCAGTCCCACAGTCCTTAGTGGGAAGAAGTGTTGAGCGCCAGTGTATTTGTATTTGTTGCTTTTACATTATGTTGCTGTCATCTGTAGGGCTTGCAAAGTCACCGGAAATCCAGCCCTTGTTCAATATTAGAAGAGTCAGCATGTCTGCATTTACCGTTGACAGGCGTATGTGCCTATCTGTTATGATTGCACCAGCTGAACTAAAAACCTGCTCAGACAACACACTTGCAGCAGGGCATGGCAGTACCTCTTAGGTGTAGAAGGAGAGGACAGGCCAAATGTGGAGCTTGGAAAACCAATAGTCAAAGGGAACTGAAGAATAAGGAAGGATGCAGGTATGGTCACTTAAGTAGTCCTTCACCATCTCGGTCAACTTCCCTCTCCTCTTCATAGTTACACCCACATATAGCCCTTGCTGATGTGATGGTCTCCTAAAAATATGCCAGTTGGTGGACCTTTTTCCCCTCTGAGTTGCACCTTGTGTGCGTGACCCTCCCCTGTGAACCTTGCGGGTGAAAAGAGCTGGTACCCCTGACAGCAGCAATGTCTGTGGAAATCTTTTCAGCAAGTCTTCCACAACTGCCCTCTGGCATACATGCACTGAAAATGGTACGTCTGCCTCCGACATGAGAGAAGCAGATCTCTCATTGTACCGTGAGTCAAGAAAGGTGCACAACCAGTAATTCATGTTGGACAAAATGTGTTTCACGCAAGAGTCTTAGGAAAGGCATCTGGACATGAACTGTGCCATGTGTGGCAGACTATAAAGAGTCAAACGTTCAGGGTCCTCACCAGGAAGAACACTAACCATCCTCTCCTCCTCATGGTGCATAGCCTCCTCCTCCTTCTCCTCTTCAGGTCATCCATGCTGGACAGGTTTGAATCTAGGATTGGGAGTCCCCTCTGTAGGGCAGACCAAAAGCTCCAGTTCCGCCTCCTCCTCCTCCTCCTGTTCTTCGTCATCACCCAATGTGGCTTGAAAATTTTGTGTGAGGCTTGACTGTGTGGTATCAGCCACTGTAAAATCTTGCTCCATTTCCATCTGCTCAGCATTCAAAGCTTCCTCTTTGAGATTCTGCAACGAATGTTTTAATAAACAGTGAAGCGGGATGTTACGCTGACAATAGTGTCATCAGAGCTAACCATCTTGGTGCAGTACTCAAAGTTTGAAGAACCTCACAATTGATTCACACCAACTTGGCAGTTGTTATGTGTGGGGGCTGACTGTTACTCTGACAGGCATTGAAAAGCCAGACACTGCTCTCTGCTGCTCACTAAGACTTGCTAACATATGAATCCCTTACCGCCTCAAAACATTTACCTAATTATTTATGTGTTGCTCTATATCTGGGTAATAAAAATGAAAAAGCATATACAGAATGGGAGGAATAGGGCTAAGCAACAGCACATGTGAAAAAGACTTGGGTATACTAATAGATCACAGACTGAACATGAGTCAACAGTGTGAGGCAGCAGCAAAAAGGGCAAATACAATTCTGGGATATATTAACAGAAGCATACAGTCTAGATCACGTGGAGTCATTATTGCCATCTACTCCTCTTTGGTCAGACCTCATCTGAAATACTGTGTCCAGTTTTGGGCACCACATTTTAAAAATAGATCATCATCAATAAAACTGGAGCAAGTTCAGAGAAGAGCGACCAGAATGGAGACCGGTCTGCAACCATGTCTTATGAGGAACGGTTACAGGATTTGGAATTGTTTAGCTTGCAAAAAAGGAGACTGAGAGGAGACTTAAAAGCTGTCTACAAATACCTCAAGGGCTGTCACATTGTAGAAAGATCATCTTTATTCTCATTTGCACAAGAAAATACTAGAAGCAATGGGATGAAACTGAATGGGAGGAGACACAGATTAGATATTCGAAAAAAAAATTTGACAGTTAGGGTTATCAATGAGTGGATCAGACTGCCACGAGAGGTGGTGAGTTCTCCTTCAATGGAAGTCTTCAGAGGCTGGACAGACATCTCTCTGGGATAATTTAGTGAATCCTGCTTTGAGCAGGCGGTTGGACCAGATGACCCAGGAGGTCCCTTCCAACTCTAACATTCTATGATTCTATTATTCTATGATTCAAAATTTTCTTCATAATCAGGATCCTTGTATCATGTTCTCACACACTTTATGCATTTAATAGCCCTGTGTCTGTACTTTTACATATACTGGTTGGTAACCGGTTTATGCAGCATTACATGAACTCCCAATTTCTTACATTATGGCTGATCAGAATAATGAAAGCAATTGTTACAATCCACCTTTCGTGTCTCCCCTATTTCTCCATAAATTGTAAGCTTGCGAGCAGGGCCCTCATTCCGCTTGGTATCTGTTGTGTATGTGATTATTGTTATTCTGTAATGTTCTTTTATTGTGTGTAAAAGTAACCTCTAAAATGTAAAGTGTTCTATATTATGTGGGCGCTATAGAAATAAAATTATTATTATTTATTATTATTAATATTATTATTAACGGTCGAATTATAGTGTGTAGGCTGGTCACAAATCAGTCAGTGACGAGGCAAATTAAAGTGCTGCTGCAGCAAATCTAGTTTGCCGAAAGCATGAGATGACTTTTGGAAATGTGTACTGACAAGCTGTATGTCAGGACTCTGAACATTTTTTACCTTTTGTGCATTACTGCCCTTTTCCAACATGGCGTCTTTGGTCTCATGTGTACTTATCTTCCTGCTATAAAACTCCACCCCAGCCTTCAGTCTGTGCTAGATTATTCTGCTTTGCATCCAGCTCCTGATTACTCCCTGGCCTTGCACCTGCACCTGCTCCTGTGATCCTATGTTGGGGATCCTGCCACTCTGCTCTGAGTTCCTGCTGCATACACCAGTTTTCAGTAATCCTCCTTCATCTGCTGCTCGTGTTACTTCCATCTGCATTTGCTGGACATGTAAGCTGTTTCTGCTCTGCAAAACCTGAGACTATTAACCAGGCCTCCCTGGTTGAGCTAAGATATGATTTGAACTGCCTAATAGCATATCTATCTGTGTCTGGACTAAGTCAAGGATCTATTTATGTCAAGTTTCCTCAAGAATAACTGGCTAACTTCATAGACTTTCTGTTTGTTTGCATCTACTTCTGAAGTTTCCTATTGACTCCTAAGCTGCGTTTATTATTTGCACCAAGTGTTGTGGACTTGAGTTTCTCTCTGCACCTGCTTGAATCACCGTGTGATAATATAAACTCTACCACTTATAAAACTGTGTCCTGTTGTCTTGTTCCACGCAAAGAGTCTCCTGAATTATCCCCTATAATTATTACACTGTACCTTGTCAAGTGGGTCTGGCAAGTCAGGGTATGTTTTAAAAAATGCTGTATAACCAAATTCAGAACGTGGGCCATGCATGGAACATATTTACCAGCTTGCCAAGCTTTAATGCCACCACAAATTTACGAGCAATATTACACACCACTAGACCTATTTAGAGGTATAGTGGGGAGAGAAACTGATCGGTCTGTGCTTTTGTCACCTTCAACAGCTCGACTGCGTTATGCGCTTTTTCAACTAAACAGATAAGCTTCAGCAGAGCGTGCTGCCTCTTTGCGAAGGCAGTGCTGCAGACTTCTTAGCTGGGGAGCGATGGGGAGGCTAATTTTGGTGAGAAGGAGGAGAGACAGGAACTAGAATATGAGGAGACTGAAACCCTGATGGAATTTGGGACCGATATTCTTGGTGAGGGTAATATGTGTGATGTCCCAACCTCTGACTTTGTCCCAGACTTCATCAGGTTCAGCCAGTGTTCATATGTCTCCTGGGACTCTTGATGGTGGGAGGAGGGAGGACCAGGTTGAGTTTTCAGAGGCCCAGCCTCTTGGGTACTGTGTTGTGAAATTGGATTCTGGGCTCCCCCGGTGGCCACTTGTGGAATTGTACTTGTGTGCATCATCCCCTCTGTTCACCTGCTCCTATCAGGATGTGGGAGTCGCTATATAACCTTGCTCCTCTGTCAGTTTCATGCCGGTCAACAATGTAATCAGAAGCCTTCTGTGCATGTTCCTGCTACTAGACAACTCCTAGCTAAGTTGGACTTTTGTCCTTGTGTGTTTTTGCATTTTGTTCCTGTTCACAGCTGCTGTTTCGTTACTGTGTCTGGAAAGCTCTTGTGAGCGGAAATTGCCACTCTGGTGTTATGAGTTAATGCTAGAGTCTTAAAGTAATTTCTGGATGGTGTTTTGATAGGGTTTTCTGCTGACCATGAAAGTGCCCTTTCTGTCTTCATGCTATCTAGTAAGCGGACCTCGATTTTGCTAAACCTATTTTCATACTACGTTTGTCATTTCATCTAAAATCACCGCCAATATATGTGGGGGCCTCTGTCTGCCTTTTGGGAAAATTTCTCTAGAGGTGAGCCAGGACTGTCTTTTCCTCTGCTAGGATTAGGTAGTTCTCCGGCTGGCGCTGGGCATCTAGGGATAAAAAACGTAGGCATGCTACCCGGCCACTTCTAGTTGTGCGGCAGGTTTAGTTCATGGTCAGTATAGTTTCCATCTTCCAAGAGCTAGTTCTCATATATGCTGGGCTATGTTCTCTCGCCATTGAGAATCATGACAGTTTGACCGGCCCAAAAAAGGGTTAAATTACTGGCTGAGAAAGGAGAGAAAAAAGAAGTCTGCTACAATTTTTTTTTTTTTTTCCTCTAGTTCTGAGTGTGCTCTTAATTGAATCACTTGCTAGTTTGCCTATGCTGCAGCCTTCCTCTCTTTCTCTCCTTCTAATCCTTGAATGGCTCTGTGTTCACCTGTTTCAAATGGATCTTCAGAGTGTAGCTACAGGTTTGAATAATCTCGCCACAAAGGTACAAAATTTGCAAGATTTTGTTGTTCATGCACCTATGTCTGAGCCTAGAATTCCTTTGCCTGAATTCTTCTCGGGGAATAGATCTCACTTTCAAAATTTTAAAAATAATTGCAAATTGTTTTTGTCCCTGAAGTCTCGCTCTGCCGGAGACCCTGCACAGCAGGTCAGGATTGTAATTTCCTTGCTCCGGGGCGACCCTCAGGACTGGGCTTTTGCATTGGCACCAGGGGATCCTGCGTTGCTCAATGTGGATGCGTTTTTTCTGGCCTTGGGGTTGCTTTATGATGAACCTCATTTAGAGCTTCAGGCGGAAAAGGCCTTGATGTCCTTGTCTCAGGGGCAAGATGAAGCTGAAATATACTGCCAAAAATTCCGCAAATGGTCTGTGCTTACTCAGTGGAATGAGTGCGCCCTGGCGGCGATTTTCAGAGAAGGTCTCTCTGATGCCATTAAGGATGTTATGGTGGGGTTCCCTGTGCCTGCGAGTCTGAATGAGTCCATGATGATGGCTATTCAGATCGATAGGCGTCTGCGGGAGCGCAAACCTGTGCACCATTTGGCGGTGTCTACTGAGAAAACGCCAGAAAATATGCAATGTGATAGAATTCTGTCCAGAAGCGAGCGGCAGAATTTTAGACGAAAAAATGGGTTGTGCTTCTATTGTGGTGATTCAACTCATGTTATATCAGCATGCTTTAAGCGTACTAAGAAGCCTGACACGTCTGTTTCAATTAGCACTTTACAGTCTAAGTTTATTCTATCTGTGACCCTGATTTGTTCTTTGTCATCTATTACCGCGGACGCCTATGTCGACTCTGGCGCTGCTTTGAGTCTTATGGATTGGTCCTTTGCCAAACGCTGTGGGTATGATTTGGAGCCATTGGAGGCTCCGATACCTCTGAAAGGGATTGACTCCACCCCATTGGCTAGTAATAAACCACAATACTGGACACAAGTGACTATGCGTGTTAATCCGGATCACCAGGAGGTTATTCGCTTTCTGGTGCTGTATAATCTACATGATGTTTTGGTGCTGGGATTGCCATGGCTGCAATCTCATAACCCAGTCCTCGACTGGAGAGCTATGTCTGTGTTAAGCTGGGGATGTAAAGGAACTCATGGGGACGTACCTTTGGTTTCCATTTCATCATCTATTCCCTCTGAGATTCCTGAATTCTTGTCTGACTTTCGTGACGTTTTTGAAGAACCCAAGGTTGGTTCACTACCTCCGCACCGGGAGTGCGATTGTGCCATAGACTTGATCCCGGGTAGTAAATACCCTAAGGGTCGTTTATTTAATCTGTCTGTGCCTGAACACGCGGCTATGCGAGAATATATAAAGGAGTCCTTGGAAAAGGGACATATTCGTCCTTCGTCATCTCCCTTAGGAGCCGGTTTTTTCTTTGTGTCTAAGAAAGACGGCTCTTTGAGGCCGTGTATTGATTATCGACTTTTGAATAAAATCACGGTTAAATATCAATATCCGTTACCACTGCTTACTGATTTGTTTGCTCGTATAAAGGGGGCCAAGTGGTTCTCTAAGATTGATCTCCGTGGGGCGTATAATTTGGTGCGAATCAAGCAGGGGGATGAGTGGAAAACCGCATTTAATACGCCCGAGGGCCATTTTGAGTATTTGGTGATGCCTTTTGGTCTTTCAAATGCCCCTTCAGTCTTCCAGTCCTTTATGCATGACATTTTCCGCGATTATTTGGATAAATTTATGATTGTGTATCTGGATGATATTCTGATTTTTTCGGATGACTGGGACTCTCATGTCCAGCAGGTCAGGAGGGTTTTTCAGGTTTTGCGGTCTAATTCCTTGTGTGTGAAGGGTTCTAAGTGTGTTTTTGGGGTTCAAAAGATTTCCTTCTTGGGATACATTTTTTCCCCCTCTTCCATCGAGATGGATCCTGTCAAGGTTCAGGCTATTGGTGATTGGACGCAACCCTCTTCTCTTAAGAGTCTTCAGAAATTTTTGGGCTTTGCTAACTTTTATCGTCGATTTATTGCTGGTTTTTCTGATGTTGTAAAACCATTGACTGATTTGACTAAGAAGGGTGCTGATGTTGCTGATTGGTCCCCTGATGCTGTGGAGGCCTTTCGGGAGCTCAAGCGCCACTTTTCTTCCGCCCCAGTGTTGCGTCAGCCTGATGTTGCTCTTCCTTTTCAGGTTGAGGTCGACGCTTCTGAAATCGGAGCTGGGGCGGTGTTGTCGCAGAGAAGTTCCGACTGCTCCGTGATGAGACCTTGTGCCTTTTTTTCCCGTAAATTTTCGCCCGCCGAGCGGAATTATGATATTGGGAATCGGGAGCTTTTGGCCATGAAGTGGGCTTTTGAGGAGTGGCGTCACTGGCTTGAGGGGGCCAGACATCAGGTGGTGGTATTGACTGACCACAAAAATTTAATTTACCTTGAGTCTGCCAGGCGCCTGAATCCTAGACAGGCGCGCTGGTCGTTGTTTTTCTCTCGGTTTAATTTTGTGGTGTCTTACCTACCGGGTTCTAAGAATGTTAAGGCGGATGCCCTTTCTAGGAGTTTTGAGCCTGACTCCCCTGGTAATTCTGAGCCCACAGGTATCCTTAAAGATGGAGTGATATTGTCTGCCGTTTCTCCAGACCTGCGGCGGGCCTTGCAGGAGTTTCATGCGGATAGACCTGATCGTTGCCCACCTGGTAGACTGTTTGTTCCTGATGATTGGACCAGTAGAGTCATCTCTGAGGTTCATTCTTCTGCGTTGGCAGGTCATCCTGGAATCTTTGGTACCAGGGATTTGGTGGCAAGGTCCTTCTGGTGGCCTTCCCTGTCACGAGATGTGCGAGGCTTTGTGCAGTCTTGTGACGTTTGTGCTCGGGCCAAGCCTTGTTGTTCTCGGGCTAGTGGATTGTTGTTACCCTTGCCTATCCCGAAGAGGCCTTGGACGCACATCTCGATGGATTTTATTTCGGATCTGCCTGTTTCTCAGAAGATGTCTGTCATCTGGGTGGTGTGTGACCGTTTCTCTAAGATGGTCCATCTGGTTCCCTTGCCTAAGTTGCCTTCTTCTTCCGAGTTGGTTCCTCTGTTTTTTCAAAATGTTGTTCGTTTGCATGGTATTCCGGAGAATATCGTTTCTGACAGAGGGACCCAATTCGTGTCTAGATTTTGGCGGGCATTCTGTGCTAGGATGGGCATAGATTTGTCTTTTTCGTCTGCTTTCCATCCTCAGACTAATGGCCAGACCGAGCGGACTAATCAGACCTTGGAGACATATTTGCGGTGTTTTGTGTCTGCGGATCAGGATGATTGGGTTGCTTTTTTGCCTTTGGCGGAGTTCGCCCTCAATAATCGGGCCAGCTCTGCCACCTTGGTGTCCCCGTTTTTCTGTAATTCGGGGTTTCATCCTCGATTTTCCTCCGGTCAAGTGGAATCTTCGGATTGTCCTGGAGTGGATGCTGTGGTGGAGAGGTTGCATCAGATTTGGGGGCAGGTGGTGGACAATTTGAAGTTGTCCCAGGAGAAGACTCAGCTTTTTGCCAACCGCCGTCGTCGTGTTGGTCCTCGGCTTTGTGTTGGGGACTTGGTGTGGTTGTCTTATCGTTTTGTCCCTATGAGGGTTTCTTCTCCTAAGTTTAAGCCTCGGTTCATCGGCCCGTACAAGATATTGGAGATTCTTAACCCTGTGTCCTTCCGTTTGGACCTCCCTGCATCCTTTTCGATTCATAATGTTTTTCATCGGTCATTGTTGCGCAGGTATGAGGTACCGGCTGTGCCTTCCGTTGAGCCTCCTGCTCCGGTGTTGGTTGAGGGTGAGTTGGAGTACGTTGTGGAAAAGATCTTAGACTCTCGTGTTTCCAGACGGAAACTCCAGTATCTGGTCAAATGGAAGGGATACGGTCAGGAGGATAATTCTTGGGTCACTGCCTCTGATGTTCATGCCTCCGATCTTGTCCGTGCCTTTCATAGGGCTCATCCTGATCGCCCTGGTGGTTCTGGTGAGGGTTCGGTGCCCCCTCCTTGAGGGGGGGGTACTGTTGTGAAATTGGATTCCTGGCTCCCCCGGTGGCCACTTGTGGAATTGTACTTGTGTGCATCATCCCCTCTGTTCACCTGCTCCTATCAGGATGTGGGAGTCGCTATATAACCTTGCTCCTCTGTCAGTTTCATGCCGGTCAACAATGTAATCAGAAGCCTTCTGTGCATGTTCCTGCTACTAGACAACTCCTAGCTAAGTTGGACTTTTGTCCTTGTGTGTTTTTGCATTTTGTTCCTGTTCACAGCTGCTGTTTCGTTACTGTGTCTGGAAAGCTCTTGTGAGCGGAAATTGCCACTCTGGTGTTATGAGTTAATGCTAGAGTCTTAAAGTAATTTCTGGATGGTGTTTTGATAGGGTTTTCTGCTGACCATGAAAGTGCCCTTTCTGTCTTCATGCTATCTAGTAAGCGGACCTCGATTTTGCTAAACCTATTTTCATACTACGTTTGTCATTTCATCTAAAATCACCGCCAATATATGTGGGGGCCTCTGTCTGCCTTTTGGGAAAATTTCTCTAGAGGTGAGCCAGGACTGTCTTTTCCTCTGCTAGGATTAGGTAGTTCTCCGGCTGGCGCTGGGCATCTAGGAATAAAAAACGTAGGCATGCTACCCGGCCACTTCTAGTTGTGCGGCAGGTTTAGTTCATGGTCAGTATAGTTTCCATCTTCCAAGAGCTAGTTCTCATATATGCTGGGCTATGTTCTCTCGCCATTGAGAATCATGACAGTACTGAGACTGAACCATTTGAAAGATTTTGCGGTGCTGCTTGTCAGCACACTGGAGCTTTTGTCTGCCATCCAACTCATAACATCTTTGCAATTGCCTGGGTTCATCAGCTGTGTATTGCACTGACCACATTTTGACAGGAAGTGAAAACAAAGATCGTTACACAGCTGATGAACCCAGGCAATTGAAAGATGTTATGAGTTGGATGGCAGATAAAAGCTCCAGTGTGCTGACAAGCAGCACCGCAAAATCTTTCAAATGGTTCAGTCACCTTCTGATCTGTAACATGACCTTCGCGGGCACCAACACATCCATGTCCCTTAATGTAACCCTTTCTGATATTGAATGCTTTATGCTTATGAATTTTTTTTTTATATTCCCTGGCATTATTTTTGACAAGTACCCTTACAGAGGTATTATGTACAAATTAAATATATTTAGCAATGTGTGGAAATAGTTTTAAAGATATCACCTTTATTACACATGGCAACAGCACACTCATGAAAATGAGAGAAAAATAGCCACTTTTGCATATCTCGGCAGTCTTTGTAACAGTCGTACAACTGCTAGATAAAGACACACTATTTATTAAACCAATATACAATTATGTGTTTTTTTATACAGTTGTGCTCAAAAGTTTACAAATCCCAGCTCAACTTTTGATTTGTTGGTCTATTTTCAGAGAATATGAATGATAACACCAAAACTTTTTCTCCACTCATGGTTAGTGGCAGGGTGAAGCAATTTAATGTCTTTCTTTTTTTTATTTTCAATGTTCTTTTTATTAAATTTGAACAAGTAAAAACAAGTAATAACAAGTAGTAACAAGTAGTAAGTAATAACTTTCAGACAGGTTTAAGAGCTTAAATCAAATACAGAGGATCTTAAGCATAAATTTGGATTGTTATAATTGGTACTCTGCATTTTCGACACATGACATTTTAGTGCCAAGCATAAAAATTAGTCATTGGTCACATCATTAAACAATGAAACTATGGGACAAGGCACCCATTACAACTTGTCCTTAAATTGCTATCAGCTAGAAAACAAAAAGAAAGCTATTAGCAATGAAGTAAGGAGAAGAGATTAGAAAAGATATCGGGGGGGTATAGTTAGAGGGTGGGGTGGGGGGGAGCACCATATAATAACATCAGATAGCATTTAAGATCAACCTTCGATTTCCAGATGACAATTAGACCTATAAAGAACCCATGGATGCCATATCTCCACAAATGTTGGCTGCAAATGATTTACTGAAGCAACTAATTCAGCCATTCGGTATAATTGGTCTATTTTCGATAATAATTGGGAGTGTGTAGGTACGTTTGTTGACTTCCAGTATGTCGGAATTAAAAGTTTAGCAGCCGCTATGATATTGTAGGCTAGAGTAGAGGAACGAGGATGATCGTGCCCTATAGGGAAGTTAAGTAGTGCAATCTCGGGCGTCAGTTTCAGTTTTTTCCCAGTGATATCTCGGATGACCGACTCTACTAATGACCAAAAAAGTTTTATAATCGGACATTACCACCATAAGTGTATGTAATCTCCAATTTCCTTTCTCCAACACGTGATTGGAGTGTTTGCTTTCCAGGTCCAAATTTGCATCGGTGATGTATACCACTAGATATTATTTTATAGGAGTTTTCCTGAGTTTTCACACAGCTTGTAGGGCCGCGTGAGTGTTTGTAGATATGTAGCACTTGTGCATTAGAAAATAGGTAGCCCAGGTCCTTCTCCCATCTTGTTATGTAAGACTTTTTTAAGCAGAGATTCTTGATTAAAAGAGTTTGATATATTGTGGAAAGTGTGTTTAAGAGTCTAGATGTTTTAGCACACAGAGTTTCAAAGGACGTAAGATTTCGAGTAGAATCCATGTTATAATGTAGTTGTTTCAATTACTTTTTAAGAGTGGAGTATTGTATAAAATTAAAGTTCGAAAGACCTGGTAGTTTACTAATGTCTGATAGTGGAAGGAGCACTCCATCTGCCATTAGTTGGTCTATAGGTGTACCAAACCCTTGTTGTCTGTTTCCCTTTTTACAGGAAAAAAAGGGACACACACTGTGGTGCTCACCACAACAAGGATGGGGCAAAGGGTGGTGACAGGAAGAGTGGACGGTAGAATGGGCACCCCTAGCTGCTGGATACACAAACAGGATCTGTGCCTATCCTGGGAAGGAAATATATACTATAATGTCACAAGAAGGACAAGGTGAAACCACGCTCAGGGGTGCGTGCTGCGTGGTACTGGGCGGCAAGAAGCGGATGTCTAGATCCGGGGGGTTTACCCCAGTCACCACTATAACTTTAAACCTGCACGATTGCTGTAAAATGATATTTGAGAATAACGTTATAAATGCATATGTGTGTATGCATACAACCGCAATATAGAGAGGTGCTTACCTAGCTGCACTTGTGGTTCCAACACAGCGCCCAAAGAATAGCCCGAACCGGCGACCGCTGTGTAGCCTGATGCGGCGTCGGTGGGGAGTAGAGGAGCAGGGGGAAAAAGTAGCAGCTGACACGGTACCTGGGAGCCCCGGCCGAAGGCGTCCCTGGTAACCGCGAGGAAAAAGATGGCCGCTAGCGCCAGCTCGCAGGTGCCTAAGCAGTGATGTCACTAAAGGTACGGAGCGGTGTTGGAGCCAAAAAGGAATGACTAACCAATGCATTTCGAAGGTGCTCGGCCTTCTTCATCAGGGTTACCGCATGTCATTGCCTCTTCTCCCTTTATACGCTACAGTTGGATTTCCACCCCGCCCACAGCCCGCCTCCCCACAAAACTCATTTGGGCATGTTGCATGTATTCTTTTGATGTTACAGTGGGCTAGGCTCTGCACCCCAAATGTGTATATTTTATTACATCTGGGGTGTGGCCGGTGTGGGTCCCAAACCATTGACTTCCACATTGATAAGTGGCGACGTGTTTATGATTAAAATTAATACTTTATTAAAAATACATAGTTAAAACCTGAACCATATATGTTACAAGAACATTACGCTTAGACAATTATAAAAACTAGAAGCTAAAAGAAATATGACTTCCTTGGGATAAAAATGTTTAAATGTTTAAAACTGCTGTGTGAGAGATATTAATTTGGATTAGCGGAGGCGACTGAAACAGGGATCTAGCCCTATCCTTGTGCCTGCGGATATGTCTGCCCATTAGGATATCTGGGGTGGTGTCAGTCCCTACGTACACTCAAACTTCGATTGAAACCCCCTGATTCTAGTCCGTCCCTATTATAAGAATGGGACGGAGTGGTGACCCCTGAATGCTGTTGCATATCCCTGTTATGGGAATGGAAAGGGGTTAGTAGATAAATTCAATAACTGATGTAAAAGGGGGGGGGGAGAAAGAGAAAGGAACAGGGAGACTACAGAGAAGGGATAGCCCCCCTGTGTTGGAATATGTAAGGTATAATTTTCATTTGAACATCCATTTTAGAGGGCATACAATTCCAACTCCTGGTTGAGACCCCTTGGAGCTAGGCTATCCAGTAAAAATATCCATTGGGACTCAATTCTTGACATCTGTTTAAGGAAGTCCCCTTTCCTTGCGTTCGGTTGGATTTTCTGGATGCCACAGAAGTGTATGTCTTTTACTTTCCTCCCATGGTGCTCCACAAAATGTCCCAAGAGGGAACTCAGGATACGAATTAAAGAGCACCTCACTAATATCCAGAAGGGATATATGGGACACCCCTTATCGCGACATTTTGTGGAGCACCATGGGAGGAAAGTAAAAGACATACACTTCTGTGGCATCCAGAAAATCCAACCGAACGCAAGGAAAGGGGACTTCCTTAAACAGATGTCAAGAATTGAGTCCCAATGGATATTTTTACTGGATAGCCTAGCTCCAAGGGGTCTCAACCAAGAGTTGGAATTGTATGCCCTCTAAAATGGATGTTCAAATGAAAATTATTCCTTACATATTCCAACACAGGGGGTCTATCCCTTCTCTGTAGTCTCCCTGTTCCTTTCTCTTTCTCTTCCCCCCCCTTTTACATCAGTTATTGAATTTATCTACTAACCCCTTTCCATTCCCATAACAGGGATACGCAATAGCATTCAGGGGTCACCACTCCGTCCCATTCTTATAATAGGGACGGACTAGAATCAGGGGGTTTCAATCGAAGTTCGAGTGTACGTAGGGACTGACACCACCCCAGATATCCTAATGGGCAGACATATCCGCAGGCACAAGGATAGGGCTAGATCCCTGTTTCAGTCGCCTCCGCTAATCCAAATTAATATCTCTCACACAGCAGTTTTAAACATTTAAATATTTTTATCCCAAGGAAGTCATATTTCTTTTAGCTTCTAGTTTTTATAATTGTCAAAGCGCAATGTTCTTGTAACATATATGGTTCAGGTTTTAACTTTGTATTTTTAATAAAGTATTAATTTTAATCATAAACACGTAGCTACTCATCAATGTGGAAGTCAATGGTTTGGGACCCACACCGGCCATACCCCACATGTAATAAAATATACACATTTGGGGTGCAGAGCCTAGCCCACTGTAACATCAAAAGAATACATGCAACATGCCCAAATGAGTTTTGTGGGGAGGCGGGCTGTGAGCGGGGTGGAAATCCAACTGTAGCGTATAAAGGGAGAAGAGGCAATGACATGCGGTAACCCTGATGAAGAAGGCCGAGCACCTTCGAAACGTGTTGGTTAGTCGTTCCTTTTTGGCTCCAACGCCGCTCCGTACCTTTAGTGACGTCACTGCTTAGGCACCTGTGAGCCGGCGCTAGCGGCCATCTTTTTCCTCGCGGTTACCAGGGACACTTTCGGCCGGGGCTCCCAGGTACCGTGTCAGCTGCTACTTTTCCCCCCTGCTCCTCTACTCCCCACCGACGCTTCATCAGGCTACACAGCGGTCGCCGGTTCGGGCTATTCATTGGGCGCTGTGTTGGAACCACAAGTGCAGCTAGGTAAGCACCTCTCTATATTGCGGTTGTATGCATACACACATATGCATTTATAACGTTATTCTCAAATATCATTTCACAGCAATCGTGTAGGTTTAAAGTTATAGTGGTGACTGGGGTAAACCCCCCGGATCTAGACATCCACTTCTTGCCGCCCAGTACCACGCAGCACGCACCCCTGAGCGCGGTTTCACCTTGTCCTTCTTGTGACATTATAGTATATGTTTCCCTGTTTGCTCTTGTTTTAATTATGTGGGTTAGAATGTCCGAAAGTGTAAGTAATGGGGATAAGGGTGGGAGGAGGAATTTGTATGTTTTCGCCCAGATCTTAAAAAGTGTTCGAGTAAGCGGATTGGGGTGTGTGGGGGGTGGCTGCTCCTTAGCATAAGTCAACAAAAGTGACCTGATGGGTAAAAGCAAAAGTTCTCCCTCCACCGCCAACCACTGTTTACTCTGTGTGCTTCAGATTAGGTCAACTGTCCGTGACAGTACTGTGGCATAATGATATTTCTTTATGTCAGGAGCACCCATACCACTGTTTGGTTTAGATAGTGTCAGTGTGCGATAACCTATTCGTGGTTTAACATTTTTCCATATATATTGGAGGAATTAAGAGTTTATCTTAACGAGGAAGGAGTCTGGTATATGTATGGGTAGCATTTGAAACAAATAGATAGAAACAATGTAATGTTAAGCTACTGTGTTTTCCATTTTTAAATAATAATGACAACCCAAAACATCCAAGTGACCCTGATCTAAAGTTCACATACCCCATTTCTTAATGCTGTGTATTGCCCGCTCTAACATCAATGACAGCTTGAAGACTTTTGTGATAATTGTGGATGAGGTTCTTTGTTTTCTCAGATGGTAAAGCTGCCCACTCTTCTTGGTAAAAGCCTCCAGTTCCTGTAAATTCCTGGACTCTCTAGCATGAACTGTGCCCTTGATATCTCCCCTGAGTGGCTCAATGATATTGAGGTCAGGAGACTGAGATGGCCACTCCAGAACATTCACTTTGTTCTGCTGTACCCAATGACAGGTCGACTTGACCTTGTGTTTTGGATCATTGTCATGTTGGAACATCCAAGTACGTCCCATGCACAGCTTCTGGGCTGATGAGTGCAAATTTGCCTCTGGTATTTGCTGATAACGTGCTGCATTCATCTTTCCTTCAACTTTGACCAAGTTTCCTGAGTCTTTGTAGCTCACACATCCCCAAAACATCAGGGATCCAACTTTGCTATTTACAGAAGGAATGGTGTTCCTTTCATCATAGGCCTTGTTGACCTCTCATCCAAATTTAACATTTATGGTTGTGGCCAGAAAGTGCAATTTTGGTCTGATCACTCCAAATTACCTTGTTTAAGAAGTTTTTAGGCTTGTCTCTGTGCTGTTTTGCGTATTGTAGGCGAGACAGTTTGTGGCATTTTCACAGTAATGACTTTCTTCTGGTGACTCGACAATGCAGACCATTTTTCTTCAAGTGCCTCCTTATGGAGCATCTTGAAACAGCCACACCGCTAGTTTTCAGAGAGTTTTGTATTTCAGCTGATGTTATCTGTGGGTTTTTCTTTGCATCCCAAACAATTTTCCTGGCAGTAGTGGATGACATTTTTGCTGTTCTACCTGACCATGGATTTGTTTTTACAGAGCCCTGACTGGCATTATTAATTTCTTGGATATCTTTTTGCATTCCTTTCCTGTTATATACAGTGCAACTACCTTTTCCAGTAGATCCATTGACAATTCTTTTGCTTTCCACATGACTCACAATCCAGAAACATCAGTGGCTGCATGAAAGATGCAATAGTGTGTCTGGATCCCAGAAACTTACTCAGCTTTTATGCACACACATTGATTACAAGTAAACAGGACACAGGTGAGGATGTTACCTTTAGCAGCCTTTCAAACCATTTGTGTCAACTTCTGTGCATGATATCAGGCCTAAATCTCCAGGGTATCTGAACTTTTAATCATGGTCAACTGGATGTTATTGGTTGTCATTATGATTTAAAAAGAAAAAACACAATTATTTGACAATAAATAGCTTCACCCAACCACTAACCATGAGTGGGGAAAAAGTTTTGGTGTTATCATTCAAATTCGCTGAAAAAAGGCCAAGAGAGCAAAAACTTAACTGGGTATGTAAACTTTTGAGCACAACTGTATACCTCTTGTAATAACTGCAAAGTGCATTGTGATGTCCCCACCATGGTGTCTTTCAGTGCGTATGATACAGACCCCTTGGATCAATTTTTGGAGAATTTTGTACATTGTGTAAAGGTCAAATTTCTGCTCTCTATCTCTTTATATTATATTATTATAATTTGTTTATCGTGTTGCCCTTCTCACGATCTCTTTAAGTGTGTATCTTGTAGCCTTATGTTGATTTTTGGTTGTGCAGTTGGAGCATTTTGGTACATGAATGGATTAATATGTTCCACACAATTCTTTAGGTTTAAGCATCACACAGAATAATAATATGAGTATTGAAACATGCTCTATATATATGCTGCTAGTTCTAAAATCTTACCCACACATCCCTTTATGAAGGGAAATTTGACATAATACCTCTGTTAGCATATCCCATTTCCTGCACATGTACGCAGCACCCCAGTATTTGGGCGGAATGCCTGGGTACAAAATCTGTGTCTGATGTTGAAACCACTCTCCCTTCTCCTGTGTTATGTCAGCCCCACTCTGCTGTCCAGGAAGGAGGCGCTGAGGCTTCTGTCTCTTTATTAAACTGTCACTTTCTACATTTTCTTACAAAAAAATGTTGTTTTTGTAAATTTTAAGCATGTCTAAGAGACTGAGTTTATATGCTCCACAGACCTATTCAGGTCACAGACTTCCATATATTGGAACATGGTAATTGCCACTCTTAGGCCTTTTCCTGAGCTCTGTAGCACTGCCTGTCACTGGAGTATTGCACTCCACAGACCTCCACACTTTCTGGGACATATCCTGTAATTACTCCATTGTTGCTCAAAACCATGCAAAAGATACATTCTGCCTATTTGGGTAGTTTCCAGAAGAAGTGCATAGGCTTGTGCAGATCGGTCAATGGCACTCCTGTCTCTTTCCCTTGAGGAGGCTGTTTCCAAGTAAAATGAGGCTTGTACATGTTTCTGACATGGGTTTCAGGCCTGACAGACTGACCACAATACAGCCCCTCGCTTGCATACACTGTATTCAGAATTTGATTCTAATGCTTTTGGTGTCTGATAGAATCCAATTTCCTGAAATTGATCATATAGCTCCCCCAACTCCTGTATTATATTCACCTTACAGTGGCTTCACCCGCTATGACAATGGTTCCATTGGGATCCGGTGGCAAAAATGAACTGTGGATCTTACAAAATGCAGGTTTCACAGCACATGCTGGCCCTCTGAATATTAAAAGTGAGAGCTCACCTTAATGTATGATACAGGGCCACCTGAGGGCTCTTAGCAAACGCAGGTTTAACGGCACCTAATGGTCCTCTGCAAATTGTAAGCGAGGGCTGCATAATGACATGGCAGTCGACATGGTAGTGGCGGCGGGCAAAGTCCAACATTCAAATGGGCATGTTTGAAATGGCATTGTAAAAGGATGGGGAATATGTATTCCACTATCTTGCTAACTATTTGGCATGAAGGAGGGACCTCTCAAATGCAGGAGTGAGAGCCCTCACAAATGTTTAGCATATGCTAAAGTGAAGGTATTTTTTTTTTTACATTTTTATTAAGTGTTATATACATGTAAGTATAAATGAAAGAATGTTTCTTAGCTTTTTTCCCTTAAAAACATTTTTTTTTGCTTGGTTTGGTAGGTCTTTCTAAAAATTCGAAAAACCGGTGCAATACTCTTACATTATTTTCAGATATCATATGTGAGTCAGAGTTTTAGCTCTTTCCAATCAATTTTATCTTATTTCCTATGCCCCTAGACCTGTTTGTTGGGTCCAGCAGAAAAATAATCAGCTTTCACATTGACTTGCATTGGATTTGTTATTCGTTATGAATACTCGGATATTAGAAATTATTTGTGCCAATTTCCTGAAACTGAATCTTTCACTATTCGATCATTACTACTAATGACCAAAATGACACATGTCCTTAGAAATTTTAAATGAAGGTAAAGTTTTACCAAGAGATGACAAATTTTCCTTGTTTATATGTTATATCATTCAGAGATGCTTTCACTGTTCATTCAAATGATATACTGTTGGAGATTAATTATGTATAGTTACTGCCAATGATATATACTATTACAATTATCTCCTATTCATAAAGGGTTAAGGTGTACACTTAGAAAAATAAGAAAAAATGGCTACAGGGTTGTATAATCACTGTAAAAGCATATCTATTGCAGCATCAGTATAAGCAAGTTATTAGGGCCGCAAGATTACATTATCACCTATTTTCAATGCCACTAAGGTTTCCTTTACTATTCATGCCCATCAAGTCTTATGCATGTTCAATTAGATTAGTTGAGTGCATATGGTGTTCGTGAAAACTAATACTAAAATGAAATATAATCAGTCTGAGCCAGCGGAAGAAGGCTAATTTGGTAACTCATTTAGCATTAAGATGTAGTTTCTATTGGTTTTCAATAATATTTGCACATCTGCTGCCCTATACATTTGCTAAGTTGAAATATAAATGTATTAAAAAGTCAACAGACAACAGAAAAATGCACAAGTACCATAGTGAAAAAGTGAAAGTGCAACAATCCTGGTTAGGGTCCTATAAGATTCAAATTGTTAAAAATAATAATAATAGAAAAATTGGTCTCAGTTCGCTCCCCCTCTCCCCTTCCCGATTTTGCTATCTCAGTCTTCATCCTAGCAGAAGGGCTCAGATACATGTCAGTAACGTGAAACTGTACTTGAAAAAAAGGACTGATGTGTCTCTCAAATGTTCAGTTAAAAACATCAATCTTTATTCCATAGATTTTAAAACAAGGCATGCAAGACATTATATGCCAAAACCAACTTTGAGGATGTTTTCTCTGTCTTGTTATATATCATTGTTTTTATTTGACTACATGAGTGTTGAATCAATCATCTTTTTAATTACAAGAAATGCATCACTCCAATTCTGCCGGTGAAAAAACTGTTATAAACTGTTGTTGGCAATGTGCTCCATTTTAACATAGTGAACTGCGCAAAGTAAATTGCACTTTAATGGTTAAGCATCTCAAAATGTTTTTTTCAGGGGCCATGAAAAGATTTTAGGAAGGCAAGTCTTTTTGTACAGTGGGTACTCAAACTTGGTTGAGATCACAGGTCATGTTTGCAGGATGCCAATGTCTGGATGCTGAGTGTTTCTGTATAAGATGGACAGATTGCATCTTGAGACCATGGTCAATTGCCATCGGCAAAATTAGTAGTATCTGACCATGGACAAAGCTGCATGAATTTCCTTACTTTATGAGATACTAGGCTAGGCTTATGATTAGCTATAATAGCAGACATCACCAGTGTGGTGTGCGGTACACAGATGGCATCTCACCAGCCCCAATAATCATATACTGAGCCTGGGATCCCATAGAGTAAGGAAATTCAAGCAGTTTTTGTCCATGGCCAGAGACTATAGACCTGGACAATATACCAGGGTCACTAAAAGTGATCATGTCTTGTTCTGTGGCTTGAGCTAGTGGGAGAAGCTATGGCTAATGATAATAAGCTCCGCCATCGCCGTTGACCAGAAATTGATAAGAACATGCATATTTGAGAAGTAGTTAATGCTCCATCATTGCTTAAATGATATTATTATTGCTTTATAATAAGTATTATAGAAGATATGTTTAAGAAGGCTTTTACCTGTGGAGAACTTCTGCTAACATGAATTTTGCTTATCACACAATAAGATCAGCTGTCATTGTTTGAGAAAGACGTCAATAACTATTTATTGGAGACCCTGTTATGCACAAGGCAATACATGTGAAGGTCACCTATGTTGGTTTAATTGTCAGCTGAGTTCAACCTGAAATTTTGAATTACTTTTGAATGTATGTTTTTTTCTGAAATACTGCAGCGTTTCAGAAAAAAAAATTACTCTTTAAAATAATGGAACTGGATTTTGATTCATGCTGTTTGTGGCCCATACAGTGTGGAAAATAAGTATTTGATACACTGCCGATTTCACAAGTTCCCCACCTGCAAAGAATGGAGAAGTCTGTAATTTTTATCGAAGGTACACTTCAACTGTGAGAGACAGAAACTAAAAATAAAAAAGCAGAAAATCGCATTATATGAGTTTTAAATAATTAAATTTAATTTTATTGCATAAAATAATTATTTGCTCACCTACCAACCAGCAAGAATTTTGGCTTTCACATACCTGTTAGTTTTTCTTTAACCCCTTCGCGCCATCCGCCGTACTAGTACGGCGCTGCCGGCACTGCATTTGTGCCAGCCGCAGTACTAGTACGGCGGACCGATCACCGCAGTCTCGCGCTGAGCGCCGCGGTGATCGGGTGCGGGTGTCAGCTGTATATGACAGCTGACACCCCGCAGCAATGCCCACCATCGGCGCTATCACCGATCGCGGGCATTTAACCCCTCTGATGCCGCTGTCAATAGTGACAGCGGCATAGAGGTGGATCATGCAGGGACGGGGGCTCCCTGCACTCTCCCACCGGAGCAACGCGATGAGATCGTGCTGCTCCGGTGACCTGGAAGGAGTCCCCGGATCCAAGATGGCCGCGGGACTCCTTCCGGGTCATTTACTGACCTGGCTTGCCGGCGCCTGCTGAGAGTTCCTAATAGCAGGCGCCGGCAAGCCTCTGGAACGTGCCTGTCACATCGTTGATCTGACAGAGTGCTATGCACACTGTCAGATCAACGATCTGATCTAAAACAGTGATGTCCCACCCTGGGACAATGGTAAAAAGTAAAAAAAAAAAAAAATACAATGTATAAAAAATAAAATAAAAAAATCCCCAAATAAAGAAAAAAAAAACATTTCCCAGTAATTCATTTATTTTTGTAAATAAAAAAAAACCAATAATAAAAGTACACATATTTGGTATTGCCACGTCCGTAACAACCCGCTCTATAAAACTATCCCACTAGTTAACCCCTTCAGTGAACACCGCAAAAAAAAAAAAAAAAAAAAAAAAAAAACAACGCTTTATTATCATACAGGCGAACAAAAAGTGGAATAACACGCGATCAAAAAGACGGATATAAATAACCATGGTACCGTTGAAAACATCATCTTGTCCCGCAAAAAAAAAGCCACCATACAGCATCATCAACAGAAAAATAAAAATGTTATAGCTCTCAGAATAAAGCGATGCAAAAACAATTATTTTTTAATATAAAATAGTTTTTATTGTGTAAAAGCGCCAAAACTTAAAAATATTACATAAATGAGGTATCGCTGTAATCGTACTGACCTGAAGAATAAAGCTGCTTTATCAATTTTACCACACGTAGAATGTTATAAACGCCCCCCCTAAAGGAATTTCAGGAATTGCTGGTTTTTGTTCATTTTGCCTCCCAAAAATCGGAATAAAAAGCGATCAAAAAATGTCATGTGCCCGAAAATGGTACCAGTAAAAACGTCAACTCGTCCCGCAAAAAACAAGATCTCACATGACTCTGTGGGCCAAAATATGGATAAATTATAGCTCTCAAAATGTGGTGATGCAAAAACTATTTTTTGTAATAAAAAGCGTCTTTTAGTGTGTGATGGCTGCCAACCATAAAAATCCACCAAAAAAATGCTATAAAAGTAAATCAAACCCCCCTTCATCACCCCCTTAGTTAGGGAAAAATAATACAATTTAAAAAAAATGTATGTATTTCCATTTTCCCATGAGGGTTAGGGTTAGGGCTACGGTTAGTGTTAGAGTTAGGGCTACGGTTAGAGTTAGGGTTAGGGCTAGGGTTAGGGTTAGGGTTAGGGTTGGGGTTAGGGCTAGGGTTAGGGCTGGGGTTAAGGTTGGGGTTAGGATTTCAGTTAGAATTGGGGGTTTCCACTGTTTAAGCACATCAGGGCCTCTCCAAACGCGACATGGCGTCCGATCTCAATTCCAGCCAATTCTGCTTTGAAAAACTAAAACAGTGCTCCTTCCCTTCCGAGTTCTCCTGTGCGCCCAAACAATGGTCCCCCCCAACATATGGGGTATCAGCAATCTCAGGACAAGTTGGACAACAACTTTTGGGGTCCAATTTGTCCTGTTACCCTTGGGAAAATAAAAACGTGGGGGCTAAAATATCATTTTCATGGAAAAAAAATATTTTTTATTTTCACGGCTCTGCGTTATAAACTGTAGTGAAACATTTGTTGGTTCAAAGTTCTCACAACACATCTAGATAAGTTCCTTGGGGGGTCTAGTTTCCAATATGGGGTCACTTTTGGGGGGTTTCTACTGTTTAGGTACATCAGGGGCTCTGCAAATGCAACATGACGCCTGCAGACCAATCCATCTAAGTCTGCATTTCAAACGGCGCTCTTTCCCTTCCGAGCTCTGCCGTGTGCCCAAACGGTGGTTCCCCCCTATATATGGGGTATCAGCATACTCAGGACAAATTGGATAACAACTTTTTTGGTCCAATTTCTCCTGTTACCTTTAGGAAAATAAAAACGTGGGGGCTAAAATATCATTTTCGTGGAAAAAAAATATTGTTATTTTCACGGCTCTGCGTTATAAACTGTAGTGAAACACTTGTTGGTTCAAAGTTCTCACAACACATCTAGATAAGTTCCTTGGAGGGTCTAGTTTCCAATATGGGGTCACTTGTGGGGGGTTTCTACTGATTAGGTACATCAGGGGCTCTGCAAATGCAACATGACACCTGTAGACCAATCCATCTAAGTCTGCATTTCAAATGGCGCTCCTTCCTTTCCGAGCTCTGCCGTGCGCCCAAACAGTGGTTCCCCCCATGTATGGGATATCAGCATATTCAGGACAAATTGGACAATAACTTTTGTGGTCCAATTTCTCCTGTTACCCTTGGGAAAAAAAATTGCGGGCTGAAACATCATTTTGTGGAAAGAAAAAATGATTTTTTAAATTTTCACAGCGCTACATTCTAAGCTTTAGTGAAACAATTGGGGGTTAAAAGTGCTCACCACACATCTAGATAAGTTCCTTAGCGGGTCTTCTTTCCAAAATGGGGTCCATTGTGGGGGGTTTCCACTGTTTAGGCATGTCAGGGGCTCTCCAAAGGCGACATGGGTTCCGATCTCAATTCCAGCCAATTTTGCATTGAAAAATCAAATGGCGCTCCTTCCCTTCCGAGCTCTGCCATGTGCTCAAACAGTGGTTTATCCCCATATATGAAGTATCAGCGTACTCAGGACAAATTGCACAACAACTTTTGAGGTCCAATTTATCCTGTTACCCTTGGGAAAATAAAAAATTTGGGGCAAAAAGATCATTTTTTGTGAAAATTAATATGAAATTTTTTTACGGCTCTACATTATAAACTTCTGTGAAGCACTTGGAGGTTCAAAGTGCTCAACACACATCTAGATTAGTTCCTTAGAGGGTCTACTTTCCAAAATGGTGTCACTTGTGGGGGTTTCCACTGTTTAGGCACGTCAGGGGCTCTCCAATCGAGCCATGGGTTCCGATCTCAATTCCAGCAAATCTTGCATTGAAAAATCAAATGGCGCTCCTTCCCTTCCGAGCTCTGCCATGTGCCCAATCAATGGTTTACTCCAACATGTGGGGTATCAGCATACTCAGGACAAATTGTACAACAACTTTTTTTGTCCAATTTCTCCTGTTACCCTTGGTAAAATAAAACAAATTGGATCTGAAGTAAAAATTTTGTGAAAAAAAAGTTAAATGTTCAATTTTTTTAAAACATTCCAAAAATTCCAGTGAAGCACCAGAGGGGTTAATAAACTTGTTGAATGTGGTTTTGAGTACCTTGAGGGGTGCAGTTTTTAGAATGGTGTCACTTTTGGGCATTTTCAACCCCTCAAAGTCACTTCAAGTGTGAGGTGGTCCGTAAAAAAATGGTTTTGCAAATTTTGTTGCAAAAATGAGAAATCGCTGGTCAAATTTTAACCCTTATAACTCCCTAAAAAAAAAAATTATGTTTCCAAAATTGTGCTGATGTAAAGCAGACATGTGGGAAATGTTGTTTATTAACTATATTATGTGATATAACTCTCTAATTTAAGGGCATACAAACTAAAAGTTTGAAAATTGCTAAATTTTCATAACTTTCAACAAATTTTTGTTTTTTTCACAAATAAATGCAAGTCATATCAAAGAAGTTTTATGACTATCATGAATTACAATATGTCACGAGAAAACAGTGTCAGAATCACCAGCATCCGTTGAAGCGTTTCAGAGTTATGACCTCATAAAGTGACAGTGGTCAGAATTGTAAAAATTGGCCCTGTCACTTAGGTGAAAACAGGCTTCGGGGTGAAGGGGTTAATAAGCCCTCCTACTCTGCACTCATTACCTATATTAATTGCACCTGTTTGAACATGTTATTTTTATAAAAGACACCTGTCCACATACTCAGTCAATCACATTCCAATCTATCCATCAATCGCAGAACTGCACAAAGCTGCGATGGGCTATAGAACAATAGGCAAGCAGCTAGGTGAGAAGGCAACTACTGTTGCCACAATTGATAGAAAATGAAAGAAACACAATTTGACAGTCTGTCTTCCTCTGTCTGGGGATCCTTCCAAGTTTTTGCCTAGTTGGGGTTAGAATTATTCTGAGAAAGGTCAGGAATCAGCCCAGAACTACACAGGAGGACCTGGTCAGTGACCTGAAGAAAGCAGGGAACACAGTCTCAAACATTAATATTATACTGTTAATAACAGTAACAACATCATGGATTTAAATCCTGCAGGGCACGCAAGGTCTCCCTGCCCCCGCCAGCACATGTCCAGGCCCATTAGAAGTTCATCAATGAGGATGAGGATCATCCAGAGGATGCACGGGAGAAGGTCATGTGGTCAGAAGAGACCAAAATAGAACTTTTTAGTATCAACTCCACTCGCCATGTTTGGAGGAAGAAGAATGAGAAGTGCAACCCCAAGAATACCATCCCAACCGTGAAGCATAGTGTAGGAAGAATCATTCTTTGGGGGTTCTTTTCTGAAAAGGGCACAGGATGACATCTGTGAGAGCATTAAAGATGGGTTGTGGCTAAATGTTCCAGCATAACAATAACCTGAAACACAGCCAAGGCAACAAAGGATTGACTCAATAAGAAGCATTTCAAGATCCCGGAGTGGCCTCTTTGAAGGGAGCTGAAACGCTGAAAGATCTGGAGAAGATTTGCATGGGGGAGTGGGCCAAAATCTCTGCTGGATTGTGTGCAAACTTGGTCAAGAACCACAGGAAACATAATACCTTTGCAATTGCAAACAAAGGTTTCTGTACCAAATAATAAATTCTGTTTTCTATTTATCAAATATTTATTTCATGCAATAAAATGCAAATGAATTATGTAAAAAATCATACAATGTGATTTTCTGGATTTTTAAAAAACTTTTTGTCTCTCACATTTGAAGTGTACTTACGATTAGTGTTGAGCGATACCGTCCGATACTTGAAAGTATCGGTATCGGAAAGTATCGGCCGATACCGGCAAAATATCGGATCCAATCCGATACCGATACCCGATACCAATACAAGTCAATGGGACTCAAGTATCGGACGGTATTCCTGATGGTTCCCAGGGTCTGAAGGAGAGGAAACTCTCCTTCAGGCCCTGGGAACCATATAAATGTGTAAAATAAAGAATTAAAATAAAAAATATCGCTATACTCACCTGTCCGACGCAGCCGGGACCTCGGCGATTGTAAGCGGCAGCGTTGTTTCTTTAAAATTCGCGCTTTTACTTGCTTACGTGAATTCCCGGCTTCTGATTGGTCAGGGCGGCCATGTTGCCGGGACTCGGACCAATCACAGCAAGCCGTGACGAAATTACGTCACGGCTTGCTGTGATTGGTCCGCGTCCCGGCAATATGGCGCCGTGACCAATCACAAGCCGTGACGTCACGGGAGGCTGGACACGCGCGCTTTTCAAAATAAGCGCGTGTCCAGCCTCCCGTGACGTCACGGCTTGTGATTGGTTAATGGCGGCCATGTTCCTGGGACGCGGACCAATCACAGCAAGCCGTGACGTAATTTCGTCACGGCTTGCTGTGATTGGTCCGCATCCCGGCAATATGGCGCCGTGACCAATCACAAGCCGTGACGTCACGGGAGGCTGGACACGCGCGCTTTTCAAAATAAGCGCGTGTCCAGCCTCCCGTGACGTCACGGCTTGTGATTGGTTAATGGCGGCCATGTTGCCGGGACGCGGACCAATCACAGCAAGCCGTGACGTAATTTCGTCACGGCTTGCTGTGATTGGTCCGAGTCCCGGCAACATGGCCGCCCTGACCAATCAGAAGCCGGGAATTCACGTAAGCAAGTAAAAGCGCGAATTTTAAAGAAACAACGCTGCCGCTTACAATCGCCGAGGTCCCGGCTGCGTCGGACAGGTGAGTATAGCGATTTTTTTTATTTTAATTCTTTCTTTTACACCTTTTTACATTAATGTTGTTTCGATACCGATATCCGATATTACAAAAATATCGGATCTCGGTATCGGAAATTCCGATACAGCAAGTATCGGCCGATACCCGATACTTGCAGCATCGGAATGCTCAACACTACTTACGATAAAAATTTCACACTTCTCTATTCTTTATAGGGAAAATGTTCAAAATCAGCAGTGTATCAAATACAGTACTTATTTCTCCTACTGGACATGCTAACTATATATATATATATATATATATATATATATATATATATATATATACATGTTAGGCATCGAGTTCCTGCCACTGCACAGGGGGAATCTCGAGCCATGTCCGCTGTGGTCTCCCATCCTTCTCCAGCTGCAGTGGAGCCTGCTCAGTGGAGACGTCGGTCCCAGTGCCTGGCCAGGACAGATACTGCACACTTGGTTACTGCTGCCCTTCCAGGTTCAGCCATTATAACTAGTGCTGCTCGGCGGTGAGCAGGCGCACCTGGGACTAAGTCCTGCTTTTCCCCTCCTGAGCATTCTCAGGGGAAGACCTCTCATTGGAGGTTGGGGGTCACATGCTCAGGTCCTGCAGCAGCTCCTATTGGTCCACTAGGAAGGTCCTGAACTGCTACAGTTATAAAAGGTTTGCATGGCCGACAGGCCATGCGCTAGTATCATTTGTGTTTGGCAGTTGCCAGTGGCTATTCTGCCACACTGTATATAAGAGGTGTGAGTCTGTTTAGCCTTGGGGCTGTACACTCAGGCAGGCAGCTAGCATCAGTGGGGGTTATTAGCCTTGGCTTAGCATCTGGTTCCTTCATGTGTGTGGTTAGCACAGAAGAGTTCCAGAGCAAGCACAACTTTTAGTTAGGGTTTTAGTCCCTGTGTACAGCGCGACTCTGTGAGGCAACAGATCTCGCTTTTATTTCACACGGGGTGAAGTTTAACCCACGTGTGAGCTCAGTGTCCATCCGCCATTACTTGCAGCAGATATCTCTGCACGGTGGACCCCGGGCTGCGAGCACACTTTGTATCTATCACCCTATTACTTGGTGCGTTCTGCTAGCCCTAACATATACACATATATATATATATATATATATATATATATATATATATAGTGGCAGTCCAACTCACGTGGCAGTATACAGAGGTAGAAACCAACAAGAAGTGAAAATAAATACAGCCTTTCTGGCTACAACAGAAAACAAAAAACAAAACACTGCAACACAGTCCATATGTATGTGGATGCCACCCCGCTTTGGAGCAATACAGGTTCAAACTCTCTTCAGCACACCAAAACCACTAGAGAATCCTCTCCTTGGTCTAGCTGAACCAAGACTGCCTGTAGAGCCCATTTATTTAAACCCCAGACTATGAGACTCTTTCCATCATATGACTGACCACATGTTCATGACATCACACAGGTCCTGGCAGCTCTGCAGGTGGAGATAAAGTGAACCTCCTACTACCCGCTCTATGAAGGTCCACATTAAACAAGCCCATTATGCAACTTTAACTTAACCCTCACAACACATAGCGTGCTGGAGGAAAATATTCTGCAATCATATCACTGACGCCATTAAGCGAAGTGACACATATCTCCCCTCTATTACATTACCAGTGACTTTGTCACAATATATGTTTAGATATATAAATATATTTTGTATATATGTTTTTTACATTTTGTAAAATATTTTTGGATTTTCCTTTGTGTGATTCACCTTTATTTTCTGTAAACCCTCACAGTTCTTATGAGGGTCTAATTGTAAGACCAAAAATGTTTACCTGTAAAGATTGTCTAAATAAACAAACTCATTCACTGCAACGCTGTCTGAGTGCCAAGTTGTAGCTATACTGCATGATATCGTCTGTTCTTGGAATTACAGCATTGCTTTATTGAACTGAATGTGACAAGTCTGTGATACTCATCACAGCTGCTATAACAGTATGCAGATGGCAAGTGGGTAAACAAATCAGAAGAAGCTGCAGAACTTAACAAGTGCCTGAACACAGCTGATAGACAGGGGCACTGAGAGTCAGACCACCACCAATGGGGATAATGATAGTTCATATTTAAGATTAACTATGATTTTACTGATCTTGGAAAATCATTTCAGGAAGATTCTCATTTAGATCTCATGTTGTAGTTTATGAAATATACTGAATGTATATGATTGTGTGTGTAATATATTTATGAAAATGTGTAAGCCATGAAGATGTATAATATACGGCATTTTCATTGTAGAAGTTGGCATGTGGAGGAGTAATGGTAAAGGCTTTAAGCATAACTGCTAAAAAAAAAAAATAATCATAAAACGCTATAAAATCATGGACACCAACCTGAAACCACAACTACAATTGCTATAATTATAAAGTAGTACAGCTTGTTCATGCTTAAAGTAATAAGCGATTAGGAATGCAGGTGAGTATCACAATTAAAACGGAGACTGATGGACAGGTCTAGTCACATGTTCTGCCACCAGCAGGCATTGTATGGACTGGAGAGCTGTGTTCTCTGTGGAAAGCTGCACTAACAAGGGTAGGAGGAGAACCTGTAATATCTATTTTATAGTAAGTGGTACAAAATAATGACTTCAGCACATCTGGTATAATAAAGAATGTGTGGCCCACACCGATAACTCATTGAGCAGGTAGCAATATTATAATACAGCGGCTATAGGAGAAAACACGGTGCAAAATTTTTCGTGGAACCCAATTTCAAAAATAATTTTGAGTCCCCATTGCACGCATTTAAGTAAGAAATAAAATTGACCAAAAAAGTGGACAACCCATTTAAGAGCTCTCTCAATAAATAATCTGTCATCTTGGCCAGAATGAAGATGCTAGGAATGCAAATGGAAGTAAATATTCTGGGATCTCTCTTAGTTAAAAAGTTATTCGTCCAACCTTTAAATAAATCTTAATCTTCTTTTTCAGTGAAGTGGCACCAGGGATGAAGATGTGTTTCCTCTAGTTGATCCAATTATCCTCAAATTAACAATGCAACTTATTTATATTTTCTAATTATTTTAGGACAGGCTTAAACGTTTTCTGTTTCCTGTTATTCATGTATAGTATGCCAGTCTTTATTAAAATTACATACATTTTCTTCAACAGACCAAATTAAATTGTTTTATTGTATGTTTCATGAACAGAATACCAACTTGAATTTTCCAGAACTATTTCAAAATGAGGTGGTGAATGACACTGCATTGCTCTATTGTAAATAATAGAAAGCATCAATAATGCTAACTGCATATGTACGCCGTATCTGATTAGGGTCAAAAGTCACATTTATGAGGCAGGCAAATCACATTTTCTGCCCTATTGTTGCAATATATTTATTTACAAGGAGTATGCTCGGGTAATAAATCTGCTGAACACTGCATGGGGAGACAGACTCGTACAGTGTTTGTATGGGTATTGATAAATCTTTCAGTGATGTGTTCTTTCTCGCTGTGTTTCTGATTCATTGTTCTGCACAGTACCACTAGTGCATGTTGTGTTCATTTTTCTGCTTCTGTTATTCGTTCTTCCTAATATAACGAGATGTAGTGCATCAATTGAACTGAGCAAAGAGATAACATAGCAAAGCATGGAAGAACATTAAATAAGATTGCTGGAAATGATCCTTGAGAGTGTAATGATTGCTAGAAATGATCCTTGAGAGTATAATTTAAAGGAAAGTTGAAGGCTGTTTTCACTATATTAGGACACACATCTTTCTTACAACTTATCCTACTGTTTAGTTTGTCATGTATAGGCATCAAATCCAGTGGCCTTTTGAAAATTGCTGCTGAAATGCAATTTTTATCTAAAAATCAGAGTTTTATTGAAAATGTAAACATTAGAGATAAGAGGATCTTTTGAAATAAGAATTTTTCGACTTTGTCAAATTTTCCCCTCAAAATTAATTTGTGTAGAATGAGCTTGTGAAAATCTCATTACAGTAAAGCTTGTAATTGTTCAGAAAATACATGTGGAGTATAAGAGAGGGAACTCCACTATCCATAAGAGATTACACTTTACAGGCAAGAGAGAGGGAGGACCCCTATGACTAAAAGAGCTTACATTTTACAGGCAAGAGAAGACCTCATTGATCATAAGAGCTTACATTGTACAGGATACAGAGACCCCACTAGCTTTAAGAGCTTACACTCCACAGAACAGAGCAAGAGAGAGAGGACGCTGCTGACCATAAGAATTTACACTCTACAGAAGGTTTACCGAGACACTTAATCAGTGACTATGGGGGTGTAAAATTACCTTATTAGTGATGGGTGGACCTGTGGATGTTCGGGTCAGTTGAATTCTGTCGAACTGTATACAAATGTTTGGTTCGGATACCACAATGATACCCAAACTCAATCCCGACTTGGACCCTATTCAAATGTATGGTGGATCCGAACATCCGGCAGTTCCCACACTGTCATCTGTGTGACAGGGTGGGAAACACCTGCTCTGATCGGCGGTAACCTTATTATGTTAGTGATGGTCATAGTGCTGCGGTTGTGAGCAGCGGTGTAAAGTATCAGGCATCGGCTGATGACTACTATTCTCATCAATGTACGCCTGGTCTTGCTGATAGCAGTGACAGCAGGCATACGCTAATGGGATTATGCATGTGCCGGTGCACATACATACTGAGAAATATGCACAGTGATACTGATGACTACTATTCTCATCAGTGTACACATGGTCTTGCCGATAGCAGCGACAGCAGTCATATGCTAATGGGAGTGTTCACATGCCAGTGCACATGCATAGTGAGAAATATGCACTGTGAGATAATTATTGCAGCGCATGTACAGCTTACTGTACCTGTATATACCTAAAAAATAAATAAAAGAAAGAAAGAAATGACATGTGGTCCCCCTCATTTTTACTAACCAGCTGAGGGAAAGCAGACAGCTGCAGGCTGGTGTTATTATTCTTTGAAGGGGTCTCTTTGAAGGGGTCAATATCCATGAAGATTCACAGGCTATTAATATGAGCTCACAATAGTCTGCATAGCTTCTACTGATTATTAAAATGGGGGTCCACCCAAAAAATGATGTGGGGTCACCCCTATTTTTAATAACCAGTAAAGGCTAAAAAGACAACTACGAGTTGATATTAATAGGCGGGGCCATGGATATTGGCCTCCTCCCTGACTAAGAAGACCAGCCCTCAGCCACTCTAGAAATGGCACATCCATTAGATGTGCCAATTCTGGTGCTTAGCATTACCTATTAATACTTGAAAACCCTATATTAAGGGTCACCAATCTAACCCAAGAAGAGGTGCGAAACCAGCTAAATAAGATTAAAATAGATAAATCTCCGGGTCCGGATGGCATACACCCACGAGTACTAAGAGAACTAAGTAATGTAATAGATAAACCATTATTTCTTATTTTTAGGGACTCTATAGCGACGGGGTCTGTTCCGCAGGACTGTCGCATAGCAAATGTGGTGCCAATATTCAAAAAGGGCTCTAAAAGTGAACCTGGAAATTATAGGCCAGTAAGTCTAACCTCTACTGTTGGTAAAATATTTGAAGGGTTTCTGAAGGATGTTATTCTGGATTATCTCAATGAGAATAACTGTTTAACTCCATATCAGCATGGGTTTATGAGAAATCGCTCCTGTCAAACCAATCTAATCAGTTTTTATGAAGAGGTAAGCTATAGGCTGGACCACGGTGAGTCATTGGACGTGGTATATCTCGATTTTTCCAAAGCGTTTGATACCGTGCCGCACAAGAGGTTGGTACACAAAATGAGAATGCTTGGTCTGGGGGAAAATGTGTGTAAATGGGTTAGTAACTGGCTTAGTGATAGAAAGCAGAGGGTGGTTATAAATGGTATAGTCTCTAACTGGGTCGCTGTGACCAGTGGGGTACCGCAGGGGTCGGTATTGGAACCTGTTCTCTTCAACATATTCATTAATGATCTGGTAGAAGGTTTACACAGCAAAATATTGATATTTGCAGATGATACAAAACTATGTAAAGCAGTTAATACAAGAGAAGATAGTATTTTGCTACAGATGGATCTGGACAAGTTGGAAACTTGGGCTGAAAGGTGGCAGATGAGGTTTAACAATGATAAATGTAAGGTTATACACATGGGAAGAAGGAATCAATATCACCATTACACACTGAACGGGAAACCACTGGATAAATCTGACAGGGAGAAGGACTTGGAGATCCTAGTTAATGATAAACTTACCTGGAGCAGCCAGTGCCAGGCAGCAGCTGCCAAGGCAAACAGGATCATGGGGTGCATTAAAAGAGGTCTGGATACACATGATGAGAGCATTATACTGCCTCTGTACAAATCCCTAGTTAGACCGCACATGGAGTACTGTGTCCAGTTTTGGGCACCGGTGCTCAGGAAGGATATAATGGAACTAGAGAGAGTACAAAGGAGGGCAACAAAATTAATAAAGGGTATGGGAGAACTACAATACCCAGATAGATTAGCGAAATTAGGATTATTTAGTCTAGAAAAAAGACGACTGAGGGGCGATCTAATTACCATGTATAAGTATATAAGGGGACAAATATCTCGCTGAGGATCTGTTTATACCAAGGAAGGTGACGGGCACCAGGGGCCATTCTTTGCGTCTGGAGGAGAGAAGGTTTTTCCACCAACATAGAAGAGGATTCTTTACTGTTAGGGCAGTGAGAATCTGGAATTGCTTGCCTGAGGAGGTGGTGATGGCGAACTCAGTCGAGGGGTTCAAGAGAGGCCTGGATGTCTTCCTGGAGCAGAACAATATTGTAGCATACAATTATTAGGTTCTGTAGAAGGACGTAGATCTGGGGATTTATTATGATGGAATATAGGCTGAACTGGATGGACAAATGTCTTTTTTTGGCCTTACTAACTATGTTACTATGTTACTATGTTACTATGTTACTTGCTCATGTGCACTGGCAATAGAGGTAATGGTTTTGGGGTTGATGTCAGCTGCTTTATGTCCCCTGACATCAAGCCCCGGCGTTAGTATTGGAAAGCCGTCTATCAGACACCTCCATTACTAACCTTCTAATGAAAAGTAATAAAGATACACATAGAAAAAAGTCCTTTAATTGAACAAAACACTCCACATCATATCCTCTTTTTCCCATTTAGTAGCATAAAAATATAACAACAAAATAATCCTCAACTGTACACTGATAATCCATAATGCTGATGTCCCACAATGAGCCCCAACTCTGCTATGTCTGGTTGCATTGCTAAGTGGTGAAATCAGTAATGTTACAACTCAGCCCGACAACCAGATCTCATTGAGCTGAGCGTGAGAAAGCCGCTGCGTGTGACTTGCGGTGACGTCATTTAGGTTAATACCAGTAACACAAAACCTCATTCTAACGCTTAGCTTAGTGTGATCTGGCTTCCAAGTTGAGTGGTAACATTACTGATGTCACCACTCAGTAAAGTAATCAGATCTAGCAGAGTTGGCGCTTATCATGGGACATCAGCATTATGAAATATCTGCAGACAGGTAAAGATTACTTTGATTTTTTATTTTTATTATTATGGTAATAAATGGGAAAAAGATGATTTGTCTGGGAGAGTTTTGTTCAATTTTAAGGGCTTTTTCTGCATGTGTCTTTATTACTTTTTACTACAGGGTTAGTAATGGGGGTGTCTAGTAGATGCTTCTCCATTACTTATCCCTGGGCTTGATGCCAGCTCCCATTACAAAGCTCAACATCAACTCCAAAGTATTACCCCACTTGCCAATACACCAGGGCAAGCGGGAAGAGCTGAGCAAAATGTGAGAATTGGCGCATCTAATGGATGCACCTTTTCTGGGTGCAGCTGCAGGCTGCTATTTTTAAGTGGGGGAGGGCCAAATATCCAAGGGCCTTCCCAGCCTGAGAACACCAACCCCCAGGTGTATTTAAATAATTTAATTTAAATAACTAAAAAAATGTGGCATGCTGACCCCTCTATTTTGCACTTGTTATGAAGAATAGAGGAGACCCCACATATTTTTATATTATTATTATTTATGTTATTTTTTTACACAGAGTTTGACATGACTGTGGTGGGGTTGGAATTGCCCATATAGGAAAAGCTTGTTGATTGGCAGTGCTGCAGCCTTTCAATAAGCATTGTTCTGGCTGCCGAAACCGAACAGTAGCACAGATTCCATGAACAGGGTCTGTGTATGGACCACGAACTTTACCAATCGGATTCGGCCATCACTAGACCTGATCTACACAAAGGATACTTCACTGGGAGAAGCTTATCTGTGATGGTCCAGATGCTGGCTTCTCTATACAAGGTTTGATAATCTGCAAAATGTCATAGCTGCAAAGGCATTATAGGGAGGTCTGCGCAGCCACATGAAATGAGGTTAGACTACCCTCTGATGCTTCAAGAGTGCTGAAATTGATGCAGGGAAAATTATTTTTTGCAAACTGCAAATTGAATCACAAAATTTTCAATTCATATAAAACTATGAATTTAAGGAAACTCGATCCTCTATGAATTGTTTTTCTGGTTTCTAATAATCATATATGTAGGACTTTTGGTGTCAAATATTGAAAAAATTAGGGCAGATTCATTTAAACTGACTTTTTGTACACCAGTCTTAATGATGGGAATGTAGGAGTAATTCATTAAGAGGCACATACCATTTAACAAATTAGGCACTTCTTGTAATTTGTATGTGCCTTTATGCTTCTAGCCAGATTTTTTACATTTCTGGAATAAGTTATGCTAAAAAAGTAGCTTATCTGTTAAAATTTGTTGCACTGTTTTCTGTCCCACCCATACTCCACACACTATGACGGATTTGGCCGGAAATGGCACATAAACAACAAAAGTCAGTCCAACAAGTGAATCCTGATTGTAGCCAGAAATCTCAACCAATATTAAAAATAGATAGATGAGGTATGCAAAGACTGAAATTAGAGGTGCTGAAAAAATTTGCTTTGGAGTGTCAAGAGACAGCAAACCATAATAAAGAACATTCATAGTTACTAAGGTTGAAGGAAGACTTTAAGTCCATCTAGTTCAACCCATAGCCTAACCTAACATGCCCTAACATGTTGATCCAGAGGAAGGGAAAAAAACCCATGTGGCAAAAAGTAAGCTCCACCTTGGGGAAAAAAATTCCTTCCACATACGGCAATCAGACTAGTTCCCTGAATCAACGCCCTATCAAGGAATCTAGTGTATATAACCTGTACATTCAGATCATGGAGAAAACAATAATCTCTTTGACTAGTGATATAGAAGGGTTAATGATTTGCCTTTAATTGTCTTTTGCCTTTAAGTGCTAGATTTGCTAGAATGTATTCTTATGACGCTGTAGTCTGGTAGTGTAGTCTCCTCTTCAAAGATTGTATACTTCTTATTTTATATGTTTTCAATGGTAAGCAAACAGCATGTTCTGGGTACGTGGGAAATAAAGGTCAGCATGACTCGGGGTAACAGGGGGAGGGCTACATGAATTACATTGAGAGTTACATTTGTTGTAAATGGTAAAAATACCGCCTCTTGCTTCATTACATCAGATAAAGTGACTTTGCTCACAATCCATGTGCGATTTCCTTTTTCTCCAAGCACGCTTGTAAATGAAGGGTGTAACCTCTTGATTTGGCCTCACTGGTGATCTGGCATGTCTGACATTGGGTCAGAATGCAAACAGCTTCTACAGTTTTGGCACCCGAACACGGGACCGTGGAACCAGCCTATTCGGAATTCGTATGTGGGAGCTTCTTGGGAGATTGGACATGCAAAACCCAGCTGCAGCTAGGTGAGAAATTTTTTTCTTACAATTTGTTTTGCACTTGCAGTCTCTCTGGATTTCCCCATATCTATATAAATAAATAATAATAATAATAATAATAATAATAATAATAAATAATCTCGGGGTAAAGGCTGCGAACACGGTTCAAAGAATCTACATCATCAGTGAGTTTTGTGTTTTGTCTGTTTATGTCAGTATGAGAGTTGAATAATAGAGTAATAAGATGATAATTGTTATCTGTATTATCTGTCAATATACTAACTGGTTGTGTAGTGTGTAGTACAGAGCTGGGATAGACTCTGTGCAGTGTTGTTATTTTGGTCATTTTGGATTGGCAGTACATCATATGAGGCTGTGTTTTGTATAGTGCCATGTTTTTTGTTGTTGGCCTTAAGTGCTCTCAGAGTGTCAGTGGACACTGCTGCAGTTTTACAAAAGTTGTGTTAATTCCAAAGTGCAAAATAGGCAGACTGTGTGAACCTTGTATATTGAGAACCTCTGAATGAGATGAGAAGTGAGTAATTGAGATAAGGGATAAATAAATAAATTCCTGATTGATGAGGGGTTCCATTAGGTGTGGTCCTCTGTATGTGACAGAAGACATTATTCAACTCAATTTGAACTGAATTAGGTGGAATGATTGAGATAATAAGGGATTTTGATTCTCTTCTTGTAAAAATCAACTGAAAAGTGAAAGAGAAAAGGAAAAAAAAAATTCCCTGAATGAGCAAATATGAATGAATCATCACATAAGTATCGAAAAATATTTAGAATTTAGAGTTGAGAGTTAGTGGTTGATAGTTGGCACCATTTAATGGCTAACTGAAAAGATGGTAACAAATTGCAAGCTTTCGAAACTACATAAGTATAATTACTTATCCAAGTGTTGCTGAGGGTCCAGGATGGAGGGGTTGTGGATATTTTTAATTTACATTTAATTTACATCTGAGAATCAGTGAAATCCATGTTATATATGATTTGACACTAGATAGGTTTCTATATGCGTTTTGGCCGGACGCGGCCAGAATCAGCTTATTCAAATTATGCAGTGATCTGTCTGTATAGCAAAACTGTGTTTGAGAATGAAGGTTTTGTAGAAATTAATTAAGTCTAAGAACTTCTGCATTCTGTTTCTGTGTGAAAGACACTAATTTCTAAAATTCTGATGGGAGGGGTAGGTTAAGCCGCTGCACCATTGCTTGTGATTTTTTCCTCTGTTCTTATCTCTGCTGAGTCTCTGATGGGAGGGGGGCATGGAGCTGCGCTCAAGATATTCTGTCCATGGTGTAGTACGCACTGGGAGATCTGTGGTTTGTTTAAAGCAACAGTACTGTACTAAACAGTAAAAGAACTGTGCCTATTTTAGAGGAAATTTGTGAAAGATTGCTTGGATATCAGTGTGATTGAAAGATTGGTAAAAAGATTCACCTGCTTCAAGTTGAGTGATTGATATATAGAAAATTGAGGATCAACAGAGGAGGTAGCCAACTGCACTGCTGATGTAGTAGGTTAGAGGCCTAACACATTAGGGCCTTCTTGCTACAGTCAGCTGGTTTTTGTTGTGGGTGAGAGGCAGAAAGCCTTCCCACTTCCATGGAGCTGGGCTAGTGGGTTAGAGGCCTAACACATCAGGGGCTTCCTATTCTAGTCAGCTAATCTAACGGGTGAGAGGCAGAAAGCCTTCCTGTTACATCCTGTAGGTCTACCGGGTGAGAGGCAGAGAGCCTTCTGGTTAAACCTTGACAAGCTTGCTCTGACTTGCTACGTGTGGCTGCCCGTAGGTAAGGTACAGGCACACTAAAAAGGGCTTTTGCAGAATAAAGGTGAGCTGTCTGAAGGATAAGTTGAAGCCATGGCAACTTGTTCCGTGTGCAGTCAAGGCCCCCAATAGGATCCAGAACCGCTATGCAGATTCTAAAAGACAGAGAAGGAAAGGAAGCAGTGAAAAATGTGGACCAATATTGAAAAAGGCTAACATGCCAGAGTGTGGATGTTTAGGTGTACAAAAAAAGGCACAGACAAGGGAGAAAAATAGCAAGTGAATAAACAGTGTTTGAGAAAGTGCATCAGTACAGAAATAAGGTGTATTATGAATCTTTTGATGCCTAAAAGTCCGGCTATGACCGACACACTAATGCTACCATCATGCCTTTGTATAACCAGAGACCCAGACAAGACGGATGGACTTGTAAAAACTGTTGTCAGACAAACCCAGACTGGAGAAATACTTGTATGACCTGTGCTGCAACCCGACCTAAGTGAATTGCACTAAATCCTGTCCAGACAAGATCACATGCAGTGACATAAGAAGCTGACACAGGAGTGTGGGTAGTGGGGACATTGACTTTTTGGGAGTAAGGTGACAGTAATCCTTTTGGGAAGGAAGTTGTAGAACAGCATGTCACCCCCAACTGATCATCTAGTCACCTCCACCAACAGACCCACTACCAGACAACCAACCACATCAGGTAGGGTAAGACAGATACAGAAGTATTATCCCTGGAGCCCCTCTGACTTAGCGTAGCTAGCTAAACAGTTGCCTGACCCTAAAAAAACAACCTTTCCCATTTTACAGACAAATAAAGACAATACAATGGACATATAAGTGCACCTGGCAGACCTAGAGAGCTTGGTGAGTGTGCAAAGGCAGGTGATGTACTAGGACACATAATTAAGACACATACAGATGTGGCAAAGGATCAAGCATGGGGCATGGATGATAAATCTGCAGGGTCTGGGGCAATGTACTGAGAATCACTAAAACAATGGGCTATAGTGAAATAATCAGAGCAGTCTGTACTCCTGACTGATGTGACACAGCAGAAAGGAGAGAGTGTAGAGATGTACTTTGGACCGTTACAGCTGAAATGGGCAGACATGGGGTACAGTTCAATAAACCCACTCGATGTTAAAATATTGGTAAATGCATTTATTGATGGTGTGAACAAAGGTTTACGAGACGCAGTACAGACAGCCAGACCTGAATGGAGAAATGTAGGTCCAAAAGATCTCCTGAAGGTTGCTAAAGGAGTTGAATAAACCAGGACAATAAGACGACCTGCCATGTGTACTGGAGCACAAGGAAAACAGTGGAGATGTAGTAAGGGACCTAAGGACTTAGAATCAGTGAAGTGCTGGAATTGTGGAGAAAATGGATACTACGCCAACCGCTGCAGAAACCCTACAAAGGAAACTAAGCAGACCAATCTCCACCTCTTTCACCTTCAGACTAGGAAACTGGCAACCCAGTAACAAATGTGTGCCCTGTTCTTGTCCCCTCCGGACCTGGTCTTGCCTTGATGACCACCATAACAATGCTGGGAGGGAAAGAAGCAGAATTTTTGATTGACACTGGGGCAGCCGTGACTGTGGTACACAAAAACTTGATAATGCCAGACATAATTACTAAAGAGACTGTGGAATGTATGGGGGTAGAGGGACAAGTGACAGAAGCCCTAATGACTAAACAAACAAGACTAAAATTACGAGACAGCCAAGAGGTGCTTGCAAAACTTATTGTTAGTGACAATATCCCTATGTATTGAGCAGATGTGTTGAGTGCTATCCAGGCCACTATACTGTACTATCCTGAGGGTATTACAGTCACAAGATAAACACTTGTGTAAGATTGCAGCAATAGTGTATATGACAAAAATAGGGAAAGTAACGTCTGACACCAAAATGTCTGAGGATGGGGAAATGAGACAGGTGCCAGACACAGTTTGAGCAAGGGGAAAAACTGATGTGGGTCGGCTGCCCATTACCCCCTGTCATCATTAAATTGAAAGAAGGAACCACTCCTCCTTGTTTAAAGCAATACCCCTTGAGCCTTGCTAAATCAATGGCCCTGAGCAGGGAAATAAAATTGTATGTTAAGGCAGGGGATCTGGTGGAAAGATCTTCCCCCTGCAACATCATTTTGTATCCCATTAAAAAAAAAGGACCCAAGGGTTCCCCTAACACTTACAGCATGGTTCATGACTTAAGGGCTATTAATGATGTTACAGAGAGTGTGACCTCAATTGTCCGTAACCCACACACCTTACTGCCACAGATCCCAGCAACGTCAACATGTTTCACAGTCATTTATTTGGCAAATGCATTCTTCTCTGTACCCCTGCACCCTGACTGTCAGTATCTTTTTTTCTTTTACTCACGAAGATAAACAATATTGTGGGACGGTCCTCTCACAAGGGGGAAAGAACTCCCCTACCATATATTCAACAGCAATGGCAGGGATCCTTGAGCAGTAGCAGCCACCTCATCCACAGATTGTACTTTTACAGTACATGGATGAGGTCCTTTTCTGCTGCCCGGATCAGATGTCCTTGCTGTGTTTTTTTTGGCAGAGAAGGGTTGCAAGGTCTCACGTGACAAACTACTAGTATTGCAAACAAAAGGTGAAATTTTTAGGACATTGCATTGCTGAAGGTACAAGACACCTGACTAAAGAGAAAAAACAGGCAATTCAAAATCTCCCTTTGCCCAGGTCACACCAGCATCTACGCACTTTCCTAGGCTTCGTGACCTACTGTAGGCCTAGGATAAGGTCTGCTTCACAAATGATGCAACCACTCTATGACTGCTTGTCATCAAACCCCTACAATTTCACCCAAGAAGCAATTGATTCCTTCCACATTCTCTCAAACTGCTCATTGTTTAAGCCCCGGCCTTAGGCATTCCAAACTATTATCAGCCATTTTTCTTGGTTTGCACAGAGCAGGGAGGACATGCTACTGTAGTACTGACACGACAACATGGAGGGAAACAGAGACCAATAGCTTAATACTCAGCACAGTTAGACCCAGTGATTAGAGTGTGTCTGTGCTGTAAGAGCTGCTGTATTACTGCTAGGGATGTGAGTTCACACTGAATTTTTCCTTGGACAATTTGTTCCCCATATGACATTAATGCCATACTTACACAAGTTCAACCAAAACACCTGTCTATGGCTAGACAGCTCAGACTTGAATGTGCTCTAACACTAATTCCTGAATACGTCCCTCTCAAAAGATATAATGTTCTGAATCCAGCCATTCATCTGCCTGTGGATTCAGAAAAGGGGGAATTGGTGGCGGTGTTGGCAGGTGAAGAAGAGTATTTTGACATGATGCATGAACATGACTGCATAGGAACTGATGAGTCAGGAGACAGTGGGTTTTACATATGTTCACGAAAAACACTATTCCTAATGTATATTTTGAGGTTTTTATTTTTGTAGATGGCTCCAGATACCACCAGGATGGGCGATTCTACACTGGATATGCAGTAGTACCCTCACATGAGGTAATCTGAGCTGAACCACTCCCTTCTTACATGTCGGTGCAGGATGCAGAATTGAAGGCACTCACTGAGGTGTGTAAAGCTGCTGCAGGTAAAGTCGCTAATAACACAGATTCAAAATATGCATGGGAATATCCCATGATTATGGCCCTATCTGGAGAAGCAGAGCGTTTCTTACATCAGCCGGTAAGCCCATTAACAATGCAGAGCTGGTGAAACAAATAATGGAGGCATTGATGTTACCAGTCCAGGTTGGCATAATCAAGGTGAAAGCACACACAAACGGTGACCCTGTGGAGGTAGAGCGCAACAGAAGGGTGGATGAGGCTGATAAAGTAGCAGCACGGCAGCCTAGGGAGCAGTGGACGGTGACGAGGAGTCAGCATATTCCAGCCCCACTGAGCCTAGATGTCCTGAAATCCCTCCAGCTGCGCAAACAGAGAACGAACACTGGGGGAGAATGGGAGCTGACCTGAACTCAAATGGAGTATGGGAGAATAAGGATAAATTTTATATACCAAGGTCCCTGTTCCTAACCATGGCGCAAGCAACACATAGCCCCACTAACACCTCAAAATGTCACATGTGTACCATGGTAAATGCCTTCTGGATCGCTCCTGGTTTCAGTTATGCAGCCGTGAAACTCGTACAGTCATGCCCCATCTGTGCACAGCAAAACCCAGTTAAAACAATAAAAGACCCTAAGAAATCGATACAAAGGCCTCTCTACTAGTGTTGAGCATTCCGATACCGCAAGTATCGGGTATCGGCCGATAGTTGCGGGTATCGGAATTCCGATACCGAGATCCGATACTTTTGTGGTATCGGGTATCGGTATCGAAACAACATTAATGTAAAAATGTGTAAAAGAGAGAATTAAAATAAAAAAATATTGCTATACTCACCTCTCCGACGCAGCCTGGACCTCAGCGAGGGAACCGGCAGCGTTGTTTGCTTAAAATTGGCGCTTTTCCTTCCTTACGTGAAGTCCCGGCTTGTGATTGGTCGCGTGCCGCCCATGTGGCCGCGATGCGACCAATCACAGCAAGCCGTGACGTAATTTTAGGTCCTTCAGGATTTTAAAATTACGTTCTGGCTTGTGATTGGTCGCGTCGCGGTCACATGGGCGACGCGACCAATCACAAGCCGTGACGTCACGGGAGGCTGGACACGCGCACATTTTAAAATGCGCGCGTGTCCAGCCTCCCGTGACGTCACGGCTTGTGATTGGTCGCGTCGCCCATGTGACCGCGACACGACCAATCACAAGCCAGAACGTAATTTTAAAATCCTGAAGGACCTAAAATTACGTCACGGCTTGCTGTAATTGGTCGCGTCGCGGCCACATGGGTGGCACGCGACCAATCACAAGCCGGGACTTCACGTAAGGAAGGAAAAGCGCGAATTTTAAGCAAACAACACTGCCGGTTCCCTCGGTGAGGTCCAGGCTGCGTCGGAGAGGTGAGTATAGCAATATTTTTTATTTTAATTCTTTCTTTTACACATTAATATGGATCCCAGGGCCTGAAGGAGAGTTTCCTCTCCTTCAGACCCTGGGAACCATCAGGAATACCGTCCGATACTTGAGTCCCATTGACTTGTATTGGTATCGGGTATCGGTATCGGATTGGATCCGATACTTTGCCGGTATCGGCCGATACTTTCCGATACCGATACTTTCAAGTATCGGACGGTATCGCTCAACACTACTCTCTACCCGTTTCAGAGACTGCAGACTGACTACATACAACTATCCAGGTAGGAGTGTATGAGAAATATCCTAGTATGTATAGATTTCTTCTCTGGTTGGCTGGAAGCCTATCCGGTAAAATGTGCAAATGCTAAAATGACTGCAAACTGATGAAAGAACTGATTTGCAGGTATGGTGTTCCATACACACTTTACGGGAGAAACAATGAGGATAGTCATGCAGGCCCTGGGAGTACAGCAAGCATTTCATACACCATATAGACCACAAAGTAGTGGGAAAATTGCAAGACTAAACGGGACTCTTAAACTAAAAATTTAAAAGGCCATGGCAGACACAGGAAAGAGCTGGGTAGAGTGCTTGCCTCTTGCACTCTTTTCAGTCAGACAAACTCTAAATATGAAGACTGGCTTGTCTCATTTTGAAGTCCTGTTTAGTAGTGCCCCAAAGACTGGTCTGTACTTCCCACAGGTGCTACAAATGCAACACGGTGCTATGACAGCCTATGTCCAGGCTTTGCAGTAAAGACTTAATGTGGTGCATAAACGTGTTCTCATCCATTCCAGATCCTAATACCAGTGCAGACGTACATCAGCTGAATCCAGGTGATAGGGTGGTCATACACAGACATGTAATAATAATAATAATAATAATTTTATTTATATAGCGCCAACATATTCCGCAGCGCTTTACAACTTATAGAGGGGACTTATACAGACAATAGACATTACAGCATAACAGAAATCACAGTTCAAGACAGATACCAGTAGGAATGAGGGCCCTGCTCGCAAGCTTACAATCTATGAGGAAAAGGGGAGACACGAGAGGTGGACATGTGAGAAGGAGCCAAGATCCATGGTTTGACGGCCCTATTTAAAGTACAGCTGACCACATTTACCTCCGTGAAACTTGAGGGAAAGCCCACCTGGATCCATGCCAGTCACTGCAAAAATATCTTTTCACCAGCAGAATGACTGTTCTCCTAATCACCTTGCTGGCAGTGGCAAGATTATTGCACTCTACAGAGACACTGGATAAACTTTTAAATGTTGTGCTTAATTCTAAAACTCTGGGCAAAACCGTCAATGAAAAAGATCTTGGTGTATGGGTGGATGACAAACTAACATTTAGTGGCCAGTGTCAGGCAGCTGCTACAAAGGCAAATAAAATAATGGGATGCATTAAAAGAGGCATAGATGCTCATGAGGAGAACATCATTTTACCTCTATACAAGTCACTAGTTCGACCACACTTAGAATACTGTGTACAGTTCTGGTCTCCGGTGTATAAGAAAGACATAGCTGAACTAGAGCGGGTGCAGAGAAGATTGTCCAAGGTTATTAGAGGATTGGGGGTATGCAGTACCAAGACAGGTTATTACACTTGGGGCTATTTAGTTTTGAAAAATGAAAGCTAAGGGGTGATCTTATTTTAATGTATAAATATATGAGGGGACAGTACAAAGAACTTTCTGATGATCTTTTTAATCATAGACCTGAGACAGGGACAAGGTTTAAGCATAATAACAGATGCTGATTCTTTACTGTAAGAGCAGTGAGACTATGGAACTCTCTGCCGATAATATTGTAATGAGTGATTCATTACTAAAATTTAAGAGGGGACTGGATGCCTTTCTTGAAAAGTATAATGTTACAGGTTATATATACTAGATTCCTTGACAGGGTGTTGATCCAGGGATCTAGTCTGACTGCGGTATGTGGAGTAGGAAAGGAATTTTTTTCCCCAATGTGGAGCTCACTCTTTGCCACATGTTATTTTTTCCTTCCTCTGTATCAACATGTTGGGGAATGTTAGGTTAGGCTATGGGTTGAACTAGATGGACTTAAAGTCTTCCTTCAACCTTAATAACTATGTTACTGTGAGAATCAGACTGCACTCAGATGTCATCCGAGTGCAGTCCTATTGTGAGATCTTTTGGAATACCTGGGGTGGACCCGAAGATCCACGACAATGAACATCCCAAGGGTGAGCTGACCAGGTAAACCACCCACTATACAGGGAGCATTAGGGGCAGACCCAAGGGAGACTATTGCCGCATAAGCTGGAACCCGGAGACAGGTAGTAGGAGGTAAGAGCTGGGTACAGGCGAGACCAAAGGAGCACTGAGAAGGGGAAGACACAAAGGAAGCAGGACAGGACAGAGACACCAGACTAACAGAGTACGGAGAGGACACTGGGAGGAATGGACGAGGAGACAAGGAAGCCAGGGAGAGACAGAGAAGCTGAACTGGCTGGACAGAGTGGAGATTCAAAACAGGCAGTACAAAGACAAAGGTGGACCTGAGTCACAGAAGCACAAATGACAGACAGGCAAGGAGCAGAGGAAGGAAATGCCTTATATACATGGAGTGCTGGAGGACTTCCGGGTCACGGTCCTCCAGGATCACAGAGAGGAGATACAGAGCCCCTGTAAATCAGAAAGAGGAAGTGCTGGAGTGGGCGGTGCGCACACGCACCCGACGAGAACCAGGGAGCGGAGAAGAATGAAGGAGAGGACGCGCGCCTGCAGGAGGAGCGCGCCGCAGCGGGTAAGAATGAGCGGAAGGAGTGGCCGTGACAGTGACAGTTACTATGTTACTATGTAGCTGTAAAAGTGCTAATATATGCATTACATAAGTTATTGAACAGTGTATGCTTAAGGAAGGAATCTAAGGCTGTGCTATCCATAGTGTATCATAGACCCTGGAAAACTACTGCTGACGGGGAAGTGAGTGTCCACACTGAGGGTGGAAGGGCGAAGCAGGTAGAAAGCACCCTTATGGTTACTAGACACAGGAGACAGTAGCTCTTTGTGGACCTCAACTGACCCTGTGGCAGAGGTTATACCATTTACAAAAGGGGGAAATTGATATAGAAGGGTTAATGTTTTGACTTTAATTGTCTTTTGCCTTTAATTGCTAGAATTGCTAGAATGTATTCTTATGACACTGTAGTCTCCTCTTCAAGGATTGTATACTTCTTATCTTATATGTTTTCAATTGCCCGCAAACAACATGTTCTGGGTACGTGGGAAATAAAGGTCAGTATGACCCGGGGTAACGGGGGAGCTAGATGGATTACATTGAGAGTTATATTTGTTGTAAATGGTATAAAATACTGCCTCTTGCTTCATTACATCAGATAAAGTGGCTTTGCTCACAATCCATGTGCGATTTCCTTTTTCTCAAAGCATGCTTGTAAATGAAGGGTGTAACCTCCTGATTTGGCCTCACTGGTGATCTGGCATGTCTGACATTGGGTCAGAACGCAAACAGCTTCTACACTAGTCACATTTAAATGGAATAATGTATATATGTATCAAAGGAAGCTGCATAAATAAGATCACATTGCGGAGAAATACACATTTTTTCTTCTTTGCAATGAGCTGTTAACATCTATAGGCCAGACACAGATCTGCATGAGAATCTGCCCACAGACCTTAATTTTAAACTCTTCACCCCTGAGGGTGGTTTGCACCATTTAGCGACCAATCAGCGAAGCCGTGGGACCGGAGCATCGCGAGCTGCAGCAAAAGCTGCTGCAGAGGCGCCGGAAGAGCTGGCGTGACCAATCAGCAAAGCGGGATTTAAATCCCGCGCCAATGTCGCTGATTGGTCGTGCCGGCTGGTCGCGACCAATCAGCGAAGCGATGGAACTGGAGCTGCTGCGGAGGCAACGGAAGAGCTGGCGCGACTGATCAGTGAAACGGGATTTAAATCCCATGCCAATGTGGCTGATTGGTCACACGGGCTGGGCTCGACCAATTAGTGAAGCCGGATTTAAATCCCGCGCCAATGTCGCTGATTGGTTGTGCCGGCTGGGCGCGAACAATCAGGGACCGGAGCATCGCGAGCTGCAGGAAAAGCTGTTGCGGAGGCGAGGGAAGGTGAGAATATCACAATTTTTTTTTTATTATTATTATTTTTAACATTATATCTTTTTACTATTGATGCTGCATAGGCATGCTGCAATGCGTTGCATTACACCGCGGCATAACGCGGTCCGTTAACGCTGCCATTAACCCTGTGTGAGCGCTGACTGGAGGGGAGTACGGATCGGGCACTGACTGCAGGGAGTATGGAGCGGCCATTTTGCTGCCTGACTGTGCCCGTTGCTGATTGGTCATGTCTGTTTTGCCGCATCCAATCAGCGACTTGAGATTTCCGTTACAGACAGACAGAAAGACAGATAGACAGAAAGACGGAAGTGACCCTTAGACAATTATATAGTAGATCATTTCACTGCCTGATGTGCTACATGTGCTTCCAAGCTCTTGTAGGTCAGAGGCCTCAAGCAGTCTGTCACATATCAGATCTATATTACAGAGCAGGGAACCAAAAGCTCTCTGCTCCACCACAGTGTTTAACTGTATTCACACCATAGAATTGAGGATACAGTTAAAAATTGGTGCCTGCCTGGGAATCCTGGCATACCCTCTTTACTCTGTGACCATCGTTATTATGCCTCTTCTAAAAGTGACTTCAGAGATTATATTTCATAATAACATTCTTTTGTCTCTACAGTTATCCATAGATTATAATAGTTCAGATACATTTTTATAGTGATAGTTTTTCCTACAGGGTTAAAAAAAAATAAAAAACTATTTTTTTATTTGATAAAAACTTCAACTATAGCAGTTCATAGTTTGTCCCAAACAAGGTTGAGACAGTTCAAATGACCAACATGGCCTATAAGATAACGACTTAGACTGTGATGATTGGATCTATTTCACAGTAGCTATGGCAAAAATTTAAACTTTTAAGTGCTATACTACCTTTTGTAATAACTTCCTGATCGCTCATTCCTACATATATCCTATGTGAAGCAAAACAAAGTTAATATTAATTAAACATTTATTAATCATGTACGTTATTTTATTATTACATATATCACCTTTAGGAGCAATATTTCAATATAAAATATATAAAAGGGAGACAGAAAGGACAACACATGGCTGGTGCTAAACAATTCTGAAATATGAATGTGACAAAATAGATGAAACACATAAACAGTAATTCACTTGCAGATCTGGCTTTACAGTGTATTTATGGACAGTAAACAATTAGACGCTTTATTTTCTTTCTAATAGAACTAAATTACCAGATAATATCTACTGGCATTTACTTGGCTAATAAAAGTGAGATGATTGGATTTGCCATTTTTTCCAATTGCTACGAGGATCAGCTTTGCATTTTGATTGTCTCTAAACTTTGCTTCATTTCTCATAAAAAGCTCTTGTTGGTAATTGCCTTAACATTTATTTCAGGTCAAGTGGTTAACTGTGAATAATGATGTGTCAAAAATGTACAGTAGTGCTGTCAATAGAGCAATTAGGATTTAACTAGAGATTATTACTGCACCAGAGGACATTCACTGGGCACAAAACAGAGAACAACAAAGGAAGAAGGGGAAAAGGGATCAATTGTTGGCAAAATGTGTCAACATGAGTCCTTGTACTGAATAACAGTTATAATAACATGAATAAATAGAATTAGTGAATCCTCTGACATTCTGATACAGAGCATAGATCATTATCTTCAACACATGTAAATCCATTGTATTTTATATAAATCCATTATACATTCACTTTGATTTATATAGCAATAGTAAATCATCTCTTCCAAATTAAATGTCAAAGATTTCTCACAGAGATTCCAACATTACATGGCATGGTAGATTTTTCAAATGAAAAACTAAAATTTTAATTTATAAATTGAAAATATAAACACTTGAAGTACCGTATTGTTCAGTCTATAAGACGCACTGGACCATAAGACGCATCCCAAATTTTCAGAGGAAAATGGGGAAAAAAATGAATGTGTCAAATTGAGGTCCGTCTTACAGTCCTGAATTGAGCTTACCTAGGGAGGGTGGTTCCGCAGCGCTGGTGGAGTGGAGTCACAGGGGGTGTTTGGTAGTCTGGCGATATGACTCAGACTGGTGCGCAGGTTCAGTGGTACGGGGGGCTGCAGCAACATTTTGTGAAAGACCAGAGCCCCCGCAAATCCATTGCTGCAATGCGGTGGTCTCTGGGAAATCCCATCCCAGTGCTGCAGGTTCGGCGGTGCTTGGTGGTGCGAGGGCTACGGTGACATTTTGTTAAAGTCCAAAGCCCTCGCACTTCTATTGCCTCAATGCTGTGGCCTCCAGGAAAATGTGCGCATATGTGCAGATTGAGATATTGTTACGAGATCTCAGAGCCAAGATCTCAGTCTGCGCATGCGCTGCCTCCGGTGGCCATTTCCCCAGAGGCCACAGCATCGAGGCAATAGAAGTGTGGGGCTTTCAAAAATTGTCACTGGAGCCCCCCACACCACCGCACACCACCGCACACCACCGCGCACCGCCGCACCAGCCGCACCAGGCCGGGATGGGAGCAAGATCATCGCCCCGCAGCGTTGGACCACAGAAAGAATCGCCTCACTCCTGCTGCAACCACAATAACTGTAATTACATTCTGAATATAAGATGCACCCCCCCAAATTTTTTTGGGAAAAATGAAGTTAATAACAACAATAATAATAATTAAAAATCAGAATAATACTAATACATTTTATTCACAGTGTAAAATCAAAAGAAACTGGATTCGTGTGGTAATGTGTTGAAATGGAGCCTCGTGTGGTAATGTGTGGGGACGCAGCCTCATGTGGTAATGTGTGAGGACAGAGCCTCGTGTGGTAATGTGTGGGGACGGAGCCTCGTGTGGTAATGTGTGGGGATGGAGTCTCGTGTGGTAATGTGGGTGGATGGAGCCTCATGTGGTAATGTGGGAGAACGGAGCCTCGTGTGGTAATGTGGAGGGACAGAGCCTCCTATGGTAATGTGTGGGGACGGAGCCTCGTGTGATAATGTGGGGGATGGAGCCTCGTGTGGTAATGTGTGGGGACGGAGCCTCGTGTGGTAATATGGGGGGCCGGGATTATGTGTGGTTATGTGGTGGGGGGCAGGATTATGTGTGGTAATGTGGTGGGGGGCAGGATTGTGTGTGGTAATGTGGTGGGGGGTGGGATTGTGTGTGGTAATGTGGTGGGGGGAGGGATTGTGTGTGGTAATGTGAGGGGGTGGGATTGTGTGTGGTAATGTGGTGGGGGGCGGGATTGTGTGTGGTAATGTGGTGGGGGGCGGGATTGTGTGTGGTAATGTGGTGGGGAGCAGGATTATGTGTGGTAGTTTGGTGGAGGGGCAGGATTTTGTGTGGTAATGTGGTGGGGGGGCGTGTTGTGATTCGGTTCGTGGGCTCCCCCGGTGGTCTCTTGTGGTACTGGTGTCCTGCAAGCTTTGCCTTCTCAGTTCACCTGTTCCTATCAGGATGTGGGAGTATCCTATTTAACCTTGCTCCTCAGTCATTCTAATGCTGGCCATCAATGTATCCAGAGTGATTCTGTTGCATGTTCCTGCTCCCAGTTTTCTGCTCAGCTAAGTTGGACACTTTAGTCCTTAAGTCTATTTTTGTATGTTTTGTCCAGTTTGCACTTATGTGAATCTCTGCAGCTGGAAGCTCTTGTTGGGCTGAAATTACCACTCCAGTGGCATGAGTTGTCTCATGAGTTAAGGTAATTTCAGGATGGTGTTTTGAAGGGTTTTGCAGCTGACCGCGAAGTCCTCTGTTGTATCTTTCTGCTATTTAGTTAGCGGGCCTCTCTGTGCTAAATCTGCTTTCATACTACGTGTGTCTTTTCATCTGCTCTCACTGTTATTATATGTGGGGGGCTGCTATCTCCTGTGGGGACATTCTCTGGAGGCAAGCCAGGACTGTGTTTTCTTCTACCAGGGGTAGTTAGTTCTCCGGCTGGCGCGCGGCATCTAGAGACAACGCAGGAATGCCCCCTGGCTACTTCTAGTGTGGTGTGTAGGTTTAGCATCGCGGTCAGCTCTAGTTTCCATCACCCGAGAGCTTGTCCGTTTATTCTATGCTTCTGATGTTTCCTTGCCATTGGAAACCATAACAGGGGCGGGATTGTGTGTGGTAATGTGGTGGGGGGCGGGATAATGTGTGTTAATGTGGTGGGGGGGCGGTTTTGTGTGTGGCAATGTGGGGGGGCGGGATTATGTGTGGTGATGTGGTGGGGGCGGGATTGTGTGTGGTAATATGGTGGGGGGCGGGATTGTGTGTGGTAATGTGGTGGGGGGCGGGATTTTGTGTGGTAATGTGGTGGGGGGCGAGATTGTGTGTGGTAATGTGGTGGGGGGTGGGATTATGTATGGTAATGTGGTGGGGGGCAGGATTGTGTGTGGTAATGTAATGGGGGGCGGGATTATGTGTGGTGATGTGGTGGGGCGTGTGATTGTGTGTCGTAATGTAGTGGGGGGCGGGATTGTGTGTGGTAATGTGGTGGGGGGTGGGATTATGTGTGGTAATGTGGTGGGGGAAGGGATTGTGTGTTGTAATGTGGTGGGGGGCGGGATTATGTGTGGTGATGTGGTGGACGGGTGGGGTTGTGTGTGGTAATGTGGTGGGGGGCGGGATAGTGTGTGGTAATGTGGTGGGGGCAGGATTGTGTGTGGTAATGTGGTGGGGCGGGATTATGTGTGGTGATGTGGTGGGGGGTGGAGCTACTGTGCAGGGGCAGGATTAGCAAGTAATCACGATGCCTCTTATATATATAGATATATATATCTTATAAAAAATATCAATACATTAAATATAATTTAAGTTTTAAAGAATATTTTTAGTGTCAATTGTGGATGTCTTTGCCCCTAAAGTTTGAAAGTATTGTTGAAAGATTTTGCCTAGTAAAAATGTAAGACTCCTGCTTGCCAAGTTAAACAATATGTTAAAGACAACCCTGCAAAAGCTTTTCTAATTTTTCTTTAAGTATTGTAGAGTTGTTTGTGCTGAGTTTTTTTAGTGCATTTAACTGGTATGAAAATTCAAAACAGGCACAAATAAACATGGATTTTGAAAACTTGACAAAGATGTGATCAAACATTTTGTAGTGCAAAAAAGATGCTCTTTATTATTCCCTTTGTTATGTCCCATCATATTCAAGTCCGTTACATTGAAATCATTTGCACTGATCTTTTGTGGTATGTACGAAATATGAAATAAATCTGGCATAATTTTAATTTGGCAGATTTGTTCAAATTCAGCTGGCAAGTTGAATTTATATCAAACATGTTTGATGCAAATGCAAAGAATCTCAATTGCTGTTAAAAAGACATTTGCTATGCTCTGAGATTGTCTAATCCCAAACCAAATTAAATGAATGAGCCAGTAAAGGGTTAAAAAGAAAAAAAATATTATAGTCAGCTAGCTTCCTACCTGTCCTTACTGCATAGCTCCCCATCTGTGCTTGTTCTTAAAGCACCCACTCCACTTAGGTGCCAGGCTAGTCTTCAATCCATAACATATTGGGCTCTATGCATGTTATGAAATTACTATGTCAAAACATACACAGAGGCCTAGCCAGTAAGGGAAGCACCAGCAAAGATTGAAGAGGGAACTGGAACTAATGCATACGTCTCAGGAACCTAGTCGAGGAAAAGCAGAGGACTGGGGTGACAAAGCCAAGTGAAAAGTGTGTAGAGCATGATAATTTGTGGTTTTGAACCTTTACCAACTCAAATGAATCCAGCAAAATGGAGGCCAATTGGCCTCTTAAACTGAGCAGATGGAAATGAATTAAATTACTGCAGCCCGACCAGAAGATAGAAACAGAAGAAACAGGATAATTGCAATCTCCAAGCAGCAGATTCTGCATTTAAGTTCAGAAAAACGGCAGTCATATGAAGGCTGGCAAAGGTTGAAAAAAATATATATATATACTCACCCCCCACTTTTCATTAATTATTGTTGATATTAATAAACTCACTTCTATAGCACCATTATTACCACAGCGCTTTACAGATATCATCATCGCTTTCCCCACTGGGGCTTACAATCTAAATGCCATATGAGTATATCTTTGAAGTGTGGGAGCAAACTGGAGCTGAAATTCATTCAAACAAGGACAAAACATGCAAACTCCTTGCAGATGTTGTACTTTGTGGGATTTGAACTCAGTACTCCAGTGCTATAAGACTACAGTGTTAAACCTTGAGCCACCAAGCTTAAGGCCCCAATGTCCAGGTATGGTCCTAAGCACCTGTCTTATTTCCTCATGGAGCTGAAACTCCAGGCCTCCTTAAACTGTTAGGGTTGGTGGATTGCACTAAATAAAATATGAATTAAAATGCAATCGCAACCTGGAGTCCACTGTGCAGAGATGTATAACTGCTGCTATTGAACAATGAGAAAACAAAACAGTGAGCGTTACCTTAAACACACTGTCTTAACTCCACACGGTATGAACAGGACACAGAATACCTAGCTCTGTTAACTTCACAGAGAGGTAAAGCTCCGAGTTTGCTAAATATTATACCCTGTTAAACGTCACAGGGAAGATAGTATGTGGAGAGAGCTAGGTCTGCAACTAAACTGTGATAACCCACCACATGAATGAAGCAGATGCTAAGCCAAGAGAACAAACTCATATGATGCTAGGTACAAAACCCTGTAGACTTTGTAGAGAAGTATAGCATAAGGGTTGAGCTTGCTCTGTAACTGAACTGTGCCAATCGCGCACATGTACAAAACAGACGCTAAGCCAAGCTGCTAGTTACCCCAGTCCTGACACTATTAAACCTGTGCCTGACCAGCACTCTAAGCATGTAGCAGACTAGAGACTCAGGCGATTAGCCAAGGAAACAAAACCGCATAAGTGTGCAACCTGCCTGCCAATGTGTGCAGTTTCTGAGCAAAGACACACAAAAGTGCAAGCAGAGAGGTAGCGTAGCCACCCACACACACCAAACATAAATGATACTAGCGTGCCCATGTGCACCACTGAGAGCCTTTTAAACCCTAGGCACCACCCCAAACTCTCACACTCAGCAGGCCCTGACATTGCCAGTGAGCCAATCCAGGGCTGCGACATCACTAAAGTAAAGCAGTTATCATCTGACCACCATGAGAAGATGCCACATCACGGACATGCTCAGTAAGGTGATCGCTGGACTTAGACTCCAGAGCGCAAGGCTGCACCTGCATATCACCGGTTACCATAGACTTGACTTAAGAGCCAGCAGTAACCAAAGGTATACCATGAGCCTGAGCAGGACGCTGGGACCATTGTCTGTGCTGAGCAGAAATCTCAGCCACTGGGTCAGAATGGGAGACCACAGCACCAGATGATGCTTGTGACTAGTGTTGAGCGATACCGTCCGATACTTGAAAGTATCGGTATCGGAAAGTATCGGCCGATACCGTCACAGTATCGGAATCCAATCCGATACCGATACCCGATACCAATACAAGTCAATGGGACTCATGTATCGGACGGTATCCCTGATGGTTCCCAGGGTCTGAAGGAGAGGAAACTCTCCTTCAGGCCCTGGGAACCATATAAATGTGTAAAAGAAAGAATTAAAATAAAAAATATCGCTATACTCACCTGTCCGACGCAGCCGGGACTTCAGCGAGGGAACCGGCAGCGTTGTTTGTTTAAAAATCGCGCTATTACTTGGTTACGTGAATTCCCGGCTTGTGATTGGTCAGGTCGGCCATGTTGCCGGGACGCGGACCAATCACAGCAAGCCGTGACGAAATTACGTCACGGCTTGCTGTGATTGGTCCGCGTCCCGGCAATATGGCCGCCCTGACCAATCACAAGCCGGGACGTCACGGGAGGCTGGACACGCGCTCATTTTAAAATGGGCGCGTGTCCAGCCTCCCGTGACGTCACGGCTTGTGATTGGTTGCGCCGCGATCAACCAATCACAAGCCGGGAGGCTGGACGCGCTCATTTTGAAATGGGCGCGTGTCCAGCCTCCCGTGACGTCACGGCTTGTGATTGGTTGCGCCGCGATCAACCAATCACAAGCCGGGAGGCTGGACGCGCTCATTTTGAAATGGGCGCGTGTCCAGCCTCCCGGCTTGTGATTGGTTGACCGCGACGCAACCAATCACAAGCCGTGACGTCACGGGAGGCTGGACACGCGCCCTTTTTAAAATGAGCGCGTTTCCAGCCTCCCGTGACGTCACGGCTTGTGATTGGTTAATGGCGGCCATGTTGCCGGGACGCGGACCAATCACAGCAAGCCGTGACGTATTTTCGTCACGGCTTGCTGTGATTGGTCCGCGGCCCGGCAACATGGCCGCCCTGACCAATCACAAGCCGGGACTTCGCGTAACCATGTAAAAGCGGGAATTTTAAACAAACAACGCTGCCGGTTCCTGCGCTGAGGTCCCGGCTGCGTCGGACAGGTGAGTATAGCGATATTTTTTATTTTAATTCTCTATTTTACACATTTTAACATTAATGTTGTTCCGATACCCGATACCCGATACCACAAGAGTATCGGAATCCCGGTATCGGAATTCCGATACAGCAAGTATCGGCCGATACCCGATACTTGCAGCATCGGAATGCTCAACACTACTTGTGACCTATCCCACGCAGTGGGAGAATCCCGATGCCTAACATATGCTATGTCGGGACTTCTCGCCACAACGATATCTGGGACATCTCTGCACGTTTTTTGACATCACACCTTGCGCCATGATGCACATGCACTTAAGACACAAATGCACAGGGATATTTAAGTGAGCAGTGGTGGTAAGAAGAGAAGTTGAGGATCCCACAAGGGACTGGGAACAGTTGGGTTTTGCAGAGAGGTAAGTGGTGTGGTATTATTTTTTTTTCTACTTCTTACATTTACTATGCTCTCTGGTCTCTCCAGGTACAAAAGTATAATAAGGGACATTTAATTAATGGAGAATAAATTAGCTGAAAATTGAATTTACTTGTAAAATCTGTTCAATTTGTCAAATTTCTACTGGGAAATGCTGGGCCACTTGCAAGACTCATTGTGGAGCACAGAAAATGGGAGAAGGGTGGAAGTTCATACCCCAAAGACAAGACAGGTGCTTTAAATACAATAGGTATGATTACATTATTTGATTTTATTTCATGTCTATGATTCAGGTCTCACTTGCTGGTAAAAATAAAAAAAAACTCATGGCATCAAATGTGTTAATATATACATACATGGTCAAAATTTTTGGTACCCCTCATTTAATGACAGAAAAACCCACAATGGTCACATAAATAACTTGAATCTGCCAAAAGTAATAATAGATAAAAGATCTATAAAAATCAACAAATGAAAGGCAGACATTGCTTTTCAACTATGCTTCCACAGAATTTAAAAAAAATAAAACTTATGAAATAGGCCTGGACAGAAATTATGGTACCATTGAAAATAATGTGACAAAAGGGACATGTTAAATCAAGGTGTGTCCACTAACTAGCATCACAGGTGTCTACAATCTTGGAATCTGTGATTGGGCCTGTAAATAGGGCTACAGATACTCATGGTGCTGTTTGGTCACATTGTCTGTATTACATTCAACACAAACCAGTGGAAACAAAGGAAAGAGTAGTCTCAGGAGATTAGAAATAAAATTATAGACAAACATGTTAAAGGTAAAAGTTATAAGACCATATCCAAGCAGCTTGATGTTCCTGTGAATACAGTTGCACATATTATTCAGAAATTTAAGATCCATGGGACTGTAGTCAACCTTCAGGACATGGCCGCAAGAGGAAAAGTGATGACAAATCAAAGAGACGGATAATACAAATGGTAACCAAAGAGCCCAGAAAAACTTCTAAACAGATTAAAGGTGAACTTCAAGCTCAAGGAACATCAGTGTCAGATCGCACCATCAATCGTTGTATGAGCCAAAGTGGACTTCATGGGAGACGACCAAAGAGGACACCATTGTTGAAAAAAATCTTAAAAAAGCCAGACTGGAATTTGCCAAACTACATGTTGACAAGAAACAAAGCTTCGGGGAGATTGTCCTATGGACACATGAGACAAAAATGGAACTTATTGGCAGGGCACATCAGCTCTATGTTCGCAGATGGAAAAATAAAGCATATCAAGAAAATTACACTGTCCCTCCTGTGAAATGTGAAGGAGGCTCTGTTATGTTCTGGGGCTGCTTTGCTGCATCTAGCACAGGGTGTCTAGAATCTGTGCAGGGTACAATGAAATTTCAAGACTGTCAAGGGATTTTATAGAGAAATGTGTTACCCAGTGTCAGAAATCTTGGTCTCAGCCGCAGGTCGTGGGTCTTGCAACAGGATAATGACCCAAAACACACAGCTAAATACACCCAAGAATGGCAAAGAGGAAAACATTGGACTATTCTGAAGTGGCCTCCTATGAGCCGTGACCTAAATCCTATAGAGCATCTTTGAAAAAAGCTGAAACATGCTGTCTGGAAAAAGCAACCTTCAAACATGAGAGAACTGGGGCAGTTTGCTCTTGAGGAGTGGGCCAACATACCTGTTGAGGGGTGCAGAAGTCTTATCTACAGTTATAGGTATCGTTTGAGTGCAGTGATTGCCTCAAAAGGTTGTGTAAAAAAAATATTAAGTTAAGGGTACCATCATTTCTGTCCAGGCCTTATTTTTTTTTTTTATTATTATTATTCTGTGGAAGCATGGTTGAAAAGCAATGTCTGACTTTCATTTGTTCTTTTTCATAGATTTTTTTTATTTATTATTACTTTTGTCAGATTCAAGTTATTTTTGTGACCATTGTGGGGTTTTCTATCATTAAACAAGGGGTACCAACAGTTTTAACCACGTGTGTATATACTATATGTAATAATATTTTTTTTTTTTCATTTTAGAAATATAGAACACAGTTTTGTAACTGAAAAAAAAATTAAAGAAAGTTTAGAACATTACAAAAGTTGTTTCTGCTGGACTTCAAAATACTTTAAAATATCTGTATTTGAAAAGAGGAAGTCTGGAAATCAGTTGATATTATTTTAGTATGTGTAGAAAATAGTTGAAAATTAAAATATTATGCTTTATAGAAGGTCATGTTATTTGTGAACAGTAATTTAATATGATAGACTCAGATGTACATTTTTAAATATAGCACATACTCAGGAAAATGTTAGGAAATGGAACATTCATGTACAATTCTCCATTTTCAGCAATTTATTTATGTCTTCCTTTATTAAGTGTATTTTAAAATGTGAAAGTGAGAAAAACAGCACAGAATTTGTAGAGAAATCAGAACTGATCATATTAATTATGTACAAACATTAAGTAGTTACTAACAATGTAAATCCCTTTTTATATAAAAATGTATACTGTACTTTTTATGATTATTGCAGACAAATAATAATGGGCTTCAAGATTTGAATGCCCCTTTTGTTCTTTTTTTCTTTCCTCACTATAAAAACATAGATAATTTAAGTGTAGCATTATGCAACATGTGGGCCTGAAAAGAACACTAAAGGTACCGTCACATTAAGCGATGCGCAGCGATATAGACAACGATGCCGATCGCTGCAGCGTCGCTGTTTCATCGTTGTGTGGTCGCTGGAGAGCTGTCACACAGACAGCTCTCCAGCGACCAACGATGCCGAAGTCCCCGGGCAACCAGGGTAAACATCGGGTTACTAAGCGCAGGGCCGCGCTTAGTAACCCGATGTTTACCCTGGTTACCAGTGTAAATGTAAAAAAAACCAAACACTACATACTTACATTCCGGTGTCTGTCACGTCCCCCGGCGTCCGCTTCCCTGCACTGTGTAAGTGCCGGCCCTAAAGCAGAGCGGTGACGTCACCGCTGTGCTCTGCTTTACGGCCGGCCGGCGCTGACACAGTGCAGGGAAGCGGACGCCGGGGGACACGACAGACACCGGAATGTAAGTATGTAGTGTTTGGGGTTTTTTACATTTACAATGGTAACCAGGGTAAATATCGGGTTACTAAGCGCGGCCCTGCGCTTAGTAACCCAATGTTTACCCTGGTTACCAGTGAAGACATTGCTGAATCCACGTCACACACACCGATCCAGCGATGTCAGCAGGTGATCCAGCGACGAAATAAGGTGCTGGCCTTCTAGCTCCGACCAACGATGTCACAGCAGGATCCTGATCGCTGCTGCGTGTCAAACACAACGATATCGCTATCCAGGACGCTGCAACGTCACAGATCGCTATCGTTATCGTTGTTAAGTTGTTCAGTGTGAAGGTACCTTTAGTCTACCAATCAAGAAATATATGAGGAAAGCAAGGTAGATGTACGAATACAATTTAAAATTTAACTTTTAATATTCCACCATAAAAGAACCAAAGGGGTTCATGCAAACAAACATAACAAATGTCACACCGAAAAGTCAATATGTAAAACATCACTCACTCTAGTGATGCAATGTGCAAAAAGATGTGCGTAAGGGAATAAGAAAAATGAACATTTCAACCCTAAACACTAATAGACAACCAGTAGGCAAAATACCTTAAAAGAAGAAATATATCTCAAAAAATATATCAATGCCCTGGTGAATATTAGCATACAGATTAAATTGAAACCGGAACAATCGCACCCAGTGCTGCTCCTTCTTTCCACCAGAACCTAATGCTTTCAGAGTCCAGTATATCCACACTTGATGGGGGAGGCTTTTTTAGACATCCATACAATACCCCACTCTGTGGATATATCCAAAGGACCATGCAAAGATTGTCACCAAAATTTTGCTCCCAATGCGTTTCACTTGGCTAGATCATCAGGGGAGGTATAAATCATTAAATGCAGAAAAAAAACTTGAAAAAATCCAGCTCCAGGAGAAAGAAATATGTTTAGTTAAAATCCAAATTTTATTTTGAATAACATGATAAAAATCCCAATAACAAGTGGCTGAAAAGAGGATCACATAACAGCCCTCACTGAACGCGTTTCAAACACTATTGTGTTCTTAGTCTTCAGTATACTAAACATATTTCTTTCTCCTGGAGCTGGATTTTTTCAAGTTTTTTCCTGCATCTACTACGTCATTGGCTGGACGTTTATCCTTGCTCGGATGTCTTCACAACATTTGGATTCTTGTGGGTGAGCTGAATATTTTTCTTTTTGTTTATCATAAATCATTAAATACCGTGTGGGGATTTATAGCGTGGCACTAGTGATGAGCGAGTATACTCGTTACTCGACATTTCCCGAGCACGCTCGGGTGTCCTCCAAGTATTTTTTAGCGCTCGGAGATTTAGTTTTCATCGTCGCAGCTGAATGAATTTCATCTGTTAGCCAGCTTGATTACATGTGGGGATTCCCTAGAAACCAGGCAACCCCCACATGTACTTATGCTGGTTAGCAGCTATAAATCATGCAGCTTCGTCAACAAAAACTAAATACTCAGAGACCCCCCGAGCATGCTCGGGAAATCTTGAGCAATGAGTACACTTGCTCATCACTACGTGGCACCCATAACGCACTAAGAAAAAAGTAAGGGCTAACCTGTGTGCTAATATTCACCAGGGCATTGATATATTTTTGTGATATATTCCATCTTTTAAGGTACTGTATTTTGCCTACTGGTTGTCTACTGGTGTTTAGGGTTTCAGGGTTAAAAAGTTCCTTTTTTTTATTCCCTTACCCACATCTTTTTGCACATTGCATCACTAGAGTGAGTGATGTTTTACATATTGACTTTTCTGTTACGTTTGTTATATGTTTGTTTGTTCATGAACCCCATTGGTTCTTTTATGGCGGAATATTAAAAGTTAAATTTTATTCACTACCTTGCTTTCCTAACATATAGCCCCAATTTATCCAAAGTAAGAAACATGTTGGAGCTCTTGAAGGACAATTATTTTTTATGCATATATGGCCTTGGAAGATTTTGTACTGATTCTCGAATTGTAACGTAGTGCTCAAGCGGGTGCTAAAGAGGTAAGATCCAGGACCATGTTACTCTCATAGTATTGTTTAATGCTACTAGATAAGATATACTAGAATTCACTTCTCTTTTTGTGCTGGCACTTATCATTATTATTAAGTGTGCACTGCTCAGGTTTATTCATATTTATGAAATGGTTGGTCCCTTTTAGCTTTTATAGTTTTAAACTAAGATAAGTTTGGCATTCATATTTCATTTTTTTAAACAAAAAGGGTTAAGATTAAACCAAATGCTATTTTTGTGTCTCTCAATTATAAAAAGAGAGACAATTTGTTAATCTGGTTAACTGATCAATTGCCAAAAAACTCTACAAATTGTTATTTTATCATTTACATATATACTAATTACATGATAACATTTTATATTGTGATTATTCAAATAAAGTCATTAATATGGAACATTTTATGAAATGAAAACTGAATAACAAAATATAAATGTTCCAAAGGGGTTAAAAGTTATGATTGATTTGAGATGTTTAGTTGGGAAGGTTATGAAGATAAAAGAGAAGGAAGGTTTAAAAAAATTTCTTGTGCCTTTTAGTTTTATTGTTGGTGGGAGCCTGAGTTGAATAATTTTGATAAGGTGATTGTTGATGAGTTATGTATTGTTATTACTCTTAGACTTTAATAAATAAAAGATTTAGTAAATTAGTATATCTAAATGTAAATACTAATGACAATACACACTGGTGCTCAAATATGCTGTTGAGGCTGCTGGGACCTTAGCAGGCTCCGTGTGCAATCCTGCCCACACAAGAAAAATGTCTATGTTAAACTAAAAAGGCTGCCGCACTACTCATATAAAATGACAATGTGCATAAGTGAAAAACTGCTGCAGAGGAATAAAGGGCAGCTACAAACTTTATTATCATAGAGATAATGTAGCACTTACTCTAGTGTGCCTGGAAATGCTGACCATCTCCTGCATCTCAATGCGCAGATCTTGGGTATGGTGAGCAGCGGTGGGGATCGCTGGCTTTTAAGGTAGTCCAATTTAATGTTGTATTCACTCTCATTGGTGCAGTTCCACCTAACCCATGTGAATTGACCCCTAGGAATGTTGGTGAGCCATACCGGTAGTGTGAGTAAAACTATTGGAGGCAACCTCCTTACGATGACATTTCGTTATCAGAGTGTTATTGCCCACACAAATATTTAAATCCTAAAAATTCACGTTATTATTACTTATGGTTGGCATTAATTCCGGGCCAAAGTGTTATTTTTAAGTCCAGCCTAAAAAGCTATTGAGGTCCGTCACGACACAGGATATTTATCCTCCTTTTTCACTTTGCACCAGCACTTTTTTTTGAGTGTATTTATCTATGTATGTATTCCTTCTTTATCACAATTTATACAATAATTGTTTAAACATATTTTTATTGGTTTACACTTTGCTACTCATATGGTTGTTTGATAATTATTGTTATTTCACTCAGTACAATCCTTTTATGATCCTTCTAGTTACCCATGCTGCTATACAATTTTTTTGCTGCTGTAAGAGGTAGATTGTCTCTGTGGTCTCCTTTTAAATAATTATTGCTACAGCTATACTTGCAGATAATTTTCTAATTTTCTAGCATATTTTACCTGGTGTGTTGGTCTCTCATATAGTTTAAATATTTTAATCTAACATACTCTTTACACAAATCATGTGCTATTATTCATGTGGGCACCTTTTTTGTCTGCAGTGCTATATACTATTACTGTTAATAATAATAAAGGTATTTTAACCTTTTGTTTGGACTTTTTTCTTTGGGTCTATAGTTGTGCTCAAGGGAGGATTAACACTGCCAGTATGCAATAATCAGAAATTCAGCATTTATTTATTTATTTTATTCAGGTATGAATCAGTGGCAGTCTAAAACCACAGGAATAGGAGCCAAGTGAATAGTTAAGGTTTAGAAAAGCACACATCCTTTAGACATTGTCCCACATGTTGAAATGCAAGGATATTTATCATATAGCAAGCCTGCAGACCATTCCTAGTTAATCATGGTTGAACAATGACATGAAGCAGAGGAGGGGAGTGAGCGTATTTAAAGACAGCTGATGCTGAGGGGCCATACCTTGAGGAAGAAGGAGTGAGTCCTTTGAAACGCATCTGTAATTGGCCCATACACCAGTCCATCACTTAGGACAGGTGACATCACTGCTAAACATGCCCACCACTCACCTCGCTACTGCACGGTGACACTTCTGGCTGGAGCCCACTGCCACTTTGTGTTTGTACGAGCGCAGGGGGATTACCCAGCAGTGGGAGGATGCTCCCCACCACTCCTCACCATATCTAAGCTCTGCGCCTTCATTGGGACAAGGAGATGGTCAGCATTTCCAGGCACTCTTGTAGCTGCCCTTCATTCCTCTGCAGCAGTTTTTCACTTATGCACATTGTGATTTTATATGAGTAGCGTAGCAGCCTTTTTAGTTTGACATATATATAAATGTAGTTGTTTACACTAAGTTGATGTTAAAAATTACATACATAAATTCTATACTAATGTTTTCTTTTCAAGACCTGTGTAGGCAATAACTACCTGTGAGATAAAGGTGTTAAAGCAGCCTAGAAAACACATCCGGCAGCAAACATATAGCAGACGGTATTGCCATGTATTAAGTTATAACCTGTTAAATTTAGACATTACATCTAATTGTAAAATATAATTTCTTTTTTTATTGACATTAAAGACTAAATTTGCAAATGATTTATTAGTAAAATGAACCCTTTTAAATAACACATTAGCAAATATGCTCTAATTATCAAACTACTTAAATATTACTTTTGAGATTAGTTGTCATAACTAAATTGTGAAAATTAATGCTAAAAGAAAATAAAAAAATACAATTATGACAATAACAATTACTAATATTATTTTGTTTGTATAATTCATAGTTTGGGTGTAATATAGAATTTCATTGAGGTAGGACCCTCAGCACCACAAAAGAAAAATGAGATGTTAGGTCTTGCTGCAGTATAAATTTATCTTGATCTGGCAAGGAGTCAATGGTCCAATGTTTCAACTGGAAGTGGTCTTTGTCAAGGACATCTTTTTGGAACAATAGCCTCAAATCAGGAAATGAGGCAAGCAGGTTGAAAGCCTTATACCATTTTTTTTTACTGATAAATTTTGGTAGGAGTCTAGTTCCAGGCTCTGCTCTTGTAGCCTGCACTGGTCAGCGGCGAGTAGGCTTTTCTGGGACTAAGTTCTGCTTTGCACACACTGAGCATGCCCACCAGAGGACCTCTCATTGGAGGTCGGGGGTCACAAGCTCAGGCCCTGTAGCAGCTCACATTGGACCACTAGGAAGGTCCTTGTCTGCTGCAGCTATAAAAGGTTTGCATGGCCGCACGGCCATGCGCTAGTACCAACCTGTGTTATGAGCTTAGCTACTTGGTGGTCATGTTTGCATGTGGTTAGGACTAATGTTGAGCATTCCAATACCGCAAGTATCTGGTATCGGCCGATACTTGCGGTATCGGAATTCCGATACCGAGATCCGATACTTTTGTGGTATCGGGATTCGGAATCGGAAGTTTCCAGTGTATGGTTCCCAGGGTCTGAAGGAGAGGAAACTCTCCTTCAGGCCCTGGGATCCATATGAATGTGTAAAATAAAGAATTAAAATAAAAAATATTGATATACTCACCTGTCCGGAGGCCCCTGGACATCACCGCTGGTAACCGGCAGCCTTCTTTGTTTAAAATGAGCGCGTTCAGCACCTTCCATGATGTCACGGCTTCTGATTGGTCGTGTGCCGCTCATGTGACCGCCACGCGACCAATCACAAGCCGCGACGTCATCCCTCAGGTCCTAAATTCCCTTCTAGGAATTTAGGACCTGAGGGATGACGTCACGTCTTCTGATTGGTCGCGTGGCGGTCACATGAGCGGCACGCGACCAATCAGAAGCCGTGACGTCATGGAAGGTGCTGAACGCGCTCATTTTAAGCAAAGAAGGCTGCCGGTTCATAGCGGTAAAGTCCAGGCTGCGTCGGAGTGGTGAGTATATCAATATTTTTTTATTTTAATTCTTTATTTTACACATTAATATGGATCCCAGGGCCTGAAGGAGAGTTTCCTCTCCTTCAGACCCTGGGAACCATCAGGGATACCTTCCGATACTTGAGTCCCATTGACTTGTATTGGTATCGGGTATCGGTATCGGATCAGATCCGATACTTTGCTGGTATCGGCCGATACTTTCTGATACCGATACTTTCAAGTATCGGACGGTATCGCTCAACACTAGTTAGGACTGAAATAAGCCCCTAGAATAAAGGCACCTCCGGTGAGGAGTTGTTTGTGTGCTATGCTGACTGCATGAGTACTCTTTGCTTTGCTCAGTTAGGTAGCTGTGATCCTCTGTGAGGTTAACAGGGCAGAGCTTTTTCTGTTATGGACCTGGTGGTTAGGTGCACCTGGAATGACCTGATGGTTAAACTGAAAGACAGGACAAGCTCTGGGAAGTGGGAACTCTGCTGACCGCAAATCCTAATCCTAACACACACACACTAGAAATAGCTGTGGAGCGTACCTAACTCTCCCTAGACGCCTCTTCACAGCCTAAGAGCTAACTACCCCTAAAGATAGGAAAATAAGCCTTAACTTGCCTCAGAGAAATTCCCCCAAAGGTAAAGGCAGCCCCCCACATATATTAACTGTGAGTTAAGAGGAAAGTCACAAACACAGGGATGAAACAGGTTTCAGCAAAGGAGGCTGGACTTACTAGATAGACTGAGGATAGGAAAGGAATCTATGCGGTCAGCACAAAAAACTACAAAAAGCCATGCAGAGTGTGCAAAAAGACCCCCGCACCGACTCACGGTGCGGAGGTGCCACTCTGCAACCCAGAGCTTCCAGCTAGCAAGGCAATATCATGTTAGCAAGCTGGACAAGAACTTAGCAAGCACTAAGAAACATATTAGTACACCAAAGAACAACAAATGAACCAGCAGGGACTTAGCTTATGCTGGAGTAGACAGGTCATCAGAAAGATCCGAGAGAGATCTGAACCAGTACCGATACATTGACAGCTGGCATGGAGTAATGATCTGAGTGGAGTTAAATAGAGAAGCCAGCCTAGCCGCAAACGAGGGCAGCTGAGGACACAACCTCAGAACCAGCAGTTCCACTCACAGCCACCAGAGGGAGTCCACGAACGGAACTCGCCGAAGTACCATTCATGACCACAGGAGGGAGTTCAGGAACGGAATTCACAACAGTTTTCATATCTTTGCGATTCTGTGAAGTTAACAGAGTTCGCTTATACCGCCACATAGTGCCGCCAATTACTTTGCAGCAGATATCTCTGCACGGTGGACCCCGGGCTGCGAACACACCTTGGTGTTTCCTTCCTATACTCGGTGCATTCCGCTAGCCCTAACAGTATACTAGCACCAGGGTCTGGCTAAGTAATGGCGGACAAACAGCGATTGCAGGGGTACATCCAGAAGCTGGAGGGCAGGTTGGCACCTCTCGAGCGTGCAACCTCAGCTGTGGATGTAACCGCAATAGCTTTTCAGGCTGCTAGCACGGCTGCAGCAACTTTGTCAACTGCCACCTCTGTTCTGACTTTATTCCATCTCCCGCTGCCAGAGATATACTCTGGTGACAGTAAAACCTGTAGAGGTTTCGTGAGCCAGTGGGGTATACACCTCGAGCTTCTGGCTGCACGTTTTCCTACAGAGCGGGCAAGGGTGGGATTTATAATCTCTCTTCTGTCGGACAGGGCGTTGGAGTGGGCTACGCCGCTGTGGGAGCGCGACGATCATGTGGTGCGGAGTTCTCGGTTCTTTAGCACTCTGAAGCAGGTCTTTTTAGGACCTAAAGTCACCCATGATACGGCGCTCCAACTGCTGGCATTGAGTCAGGGGTCGTCCATGATCAGCAATTTTGCCTTCTGTTTCCGGACTCTAGCCTCTAAGCTGGAGTGGCCAGATAAAGCTCTCATCCTGGTATTTTGGAGGGGGATGGCTGACCATGTGAAGGACGCTTTGGCCACTAGGGAGAATCTTGCCACACTGGAGGAGCTCATAGCTATATCAACTCGCATCGACCTTCGTTTTCATGAGCGAAAGTTGGAGCGAGCCCAGTGTAGGCAGAGGTTTCGGCTGGCTCCCACCTTCGCCAAACCTCTGGAATCTCCAGTCCAGGCGTCCGAGTTACATGAGGCCAAAGAGGTGTCACGAGCAGGATCCAAGTCCCAGTCCGCTCGTGCACTTAAGGTCTGTCATATTTGCTGCAGTCAGGACATCTTGCCTCCAGGTGTTCTCAGCGATCGGGGGAACGTCGGTGTCTAGTGGTAGTTGGAGGTGGTACACTAGACACAGAGACATTTTCCTCTAAATTGTCCTTCAAGGAGACAATTACCATAGGCCCATCCACTCTTATGGTAGAGCTTTGCGTGGACTCCAGGGCGGAAAGCAACCTTATGTCATCTGCTTTCGCCCAGTGTCACGCAATACCCTTGGTGATGCTCGCCAAACCTGTGACCGTTCGAGTGGTAAATGGGTCGACACTACCCTCACAGATTACACACAAAACAATTCCAATTACTCTCTCCATCTCATCAGGAGATTATTTCCCTACTTGACATTCCCGAGGGAATTGATGAGGTCCTGTTGGGGATACCATGGTTCCGTTACCACTCTCCTCATATAGAGTGGTCCTCAGGGAGAAGTCTGGGATGGAGTAAATCTTGTGAGTGTAGATGTCAGAGGGAGTGCATTCAGGTTGCTTCAACTGAGGTACCCGCAGATCTTTCCTCTCTACCCAAGCACTATTGTTCCTACGCAGATGTGTTCTCCAAAAGGGCTGTGGAGACCCTTCCGCCTCACCACCCCTATGACTGTCCTATTGACCTTTTGCCTGGTTAGAGCCTCCCCGGGGTCGAGTCTATCCGTTATCTCTTCTGGAGATGGAGGCAATGTCCCTGTATATCAGAGAGAATCTGGCAAGAGGATTAGGAAGTCAGTGTCACTTGCAGGGACTGGATTCTTCTTTGCACAGAAGAAGAGTGGAGAACTGCGTACATGCATAGACTACAGGGGTCTTAACGCCATCACCGTACGCACTACCCATGATATCTGAGCTTTTTGATAGGCTACGGGGAGCAAGGGTACTTACTAAATTAGATCTGCAGGGTGCTTACAACCTGATTCGCATCCATGAGGGAGGCAAATGGAAGGTGGCTTTTAACACAAGGGATGGGCACTATGAATATCTGGTGATGCCCTTCGGGCTTTGAAATGCCCCAGCTGTTTTCCAAGATTTTGTAAACGATATCTTCTGGGATATGCTCTCCACCTTGGTCATAGTTTATCTGGATGATATTCTCATCTACTCTCCAGATATTGACTCCCACCGGAGAGATGTTTGCAAGGTCTTCAACCTCCTACGGGCGAACTCCCTCTTTGCCAAGTTGGAGAAGTGTGTGTTTGAGCAGGAGTCCTTACCTTTCCTTGGTTATATCATCTCTGTCCAGGGATTGGCTATGGATCCTGCCAAGCTGCAAGCTGTGATGGACTGGCAGGAACCCCATTCTCTCAAACTGGTGCAGTGCTTTAAGGGGTTCATTAATTACTATCGCCAGTTTCGTCGCTCCCTTGGTTGCTCTCACCAAGAAGAGAGTAAATCCCAGTTTTGGTCGGAGGAGGTCTCCAAGGCCTTTTATTTGATTAAGCCACACTTCGCTAGCGCTCCCATCCTACATCGCCCCAATGTAGATAAGCCATTTATTATGGAGGTGGATGCCTCATCCGTTGGTGCTGGAGCAGTTCTCTTCCAAAAGGATGCTCAAGGTCGGAAGACTCTTTGCTTCTTCTTTTCCAAGACCATTTCACCAGCGGAGACAGGGAGTTGCTAGCCATGAAATTGGCTTTCTCAGAGTGGAGACACCTCCTGGAGGGAGCGCGTTTTCCCTTCCAAGTGTTCACAGACCACAAGAACTTGGTGTATTTACAGACAGCCCAGCAGCTAAATTCTCGCCAGGCTAGATGGTCCCTGTTCTTCTCCCGGTTCCATTTTACCCTCCATTTTCTTTCCGGGAGAAGAACATTCGTGCCGATGCTCTCTCTCGCTCTGTAGTGTCATCAGAGGAGGAGGAGGAGCCTTGGCTTATTGTCCCTTCAGAGAGCCTGAGAACTGTGGCTCTGATTTCGCTAGAGTCTGTGCCCCCAGGCAAGACTTTCGTTCCATCTAATTTGTGACTGGAGGTTCTCTCTTTGGCTCACTCATCCAGGGTGGATGGACATTTTGGGACCAAGAGGACATCTGAGCTCTTGGCGAGGACGTTCTGGTGGCCGCACATGGCCCGTGACATCAGGGACTATATTCGGGCGTGTGACTCCTGTGCTAAGAATCGGTCTCCTTGGCAATGGCCTACTTAGCTACTTTACCCTCTACCGGTGGCAGACAGACCCTGGGAGATGGTCGGGATGGACTTTGTGGTAGGCTTACCCAAGTCTCGTAGTTATACAGTTGTCTGGGTAGTCACCGACCATTTTTCTAAGATGGTGCACTTGGTTCCGCTTTCATGGTTACCTTCTGCATGGACTTTAGTGGCGTTGTTCATCAAACATGTTTTCCATCTACATGGCATGACTGACAAAATTGTCAGTGATCAGGGTCCTCAGTTTGCATCTCGGTTTTGGAGAGAGCTCTGTCGTTTACTCAGCATTGAGCTGAATCTCTTTTCTGCATACCATCCCGAGATGAATGGGTTGGTAGATAGCCAACCAGACTCTGGTCACATACTTGCGACATTTTGTCTCCTCCAGGCAGGATGACTGGGCATCTTTGCTACCTTGGGCAGAATTTGCCTTGAACAACGCCGTAGCCAACTCTACTGGGCAGACTCCATTTCTGCTTAATTGCGGCCAGCATCCGCGTGTCCCTGTGCCCATGCCCATGTCATACACTGATTCTAGGGTGGCAGACTGGGCGTTGGAGGCACGTGACATTTGGGACCGCACACAGGATGCCATCCGGGCCTCCAAGGAGAGAATGAGTGTTTCTGCTGATGCACACTGGCGCCCCACTCCAACCTTTGCTCCTGGCGACTTAGTGTGGCTCTCCGCCCGTAACATCAGGCTGCGAGTTGAGTCCACTAAGTTTTCGCCTCACTGCATTGGTCCTTTCAAGGTTCTGGAACAGGTCAACCCTGTGGTCTACCGTTTGGCTATTCCTCCGCGCCTTGGTATCACCGACACCTTTCATGTTTCTCTCTTAGAGCCCATCTATTTGTCCCGGTTTTCTGAGTCATCTGCCAGGACATCGGGTTCTTCCACGAATGAGTTTGAGGTGAATGCTATCGTCGGGTGCAAAGTGGTACGTGGCAAGAAATATTATCTGGTAGACTGGAAGGGTCACAGCCCAGAAGACAGAACCTGGGAACCTGCATCTCCCAACATACAAGTACATGATTTTTTGTTAAAGGGTTAAAAGCTACCCCTTGATCATGTTTCTATAATAAAATATCATAAATAGGATTGCCCGCTTTTTACTATATCTTTCATTAAAATTAACCACTATTATTCTGATCACAGGCTTTTCCACCAATGCAATCTTCTGTAATCTGTGTTCAATTCAATTTTTGTCCACCACAGTATACAAGAAGTACTAAGCTGGGTTCACACGTAATAATTGAACTGGGCTCGGCTTGCCTGATGCAAGTCAGTAGATCATTGATTTCAATACTGACTGTTAAAGAAGCTCTCCCATCAACGTTTTTATTCCTTTAATATATTGCAGTCATCATAGTTTATAGCATGGTATACATACAATTGCTCGTTTTGCATTTCTACCCACCTAATTCTTCTCTTTTCTCTTCTCTGTGTAGAAAAAAAAAGTCACTTTTTTTTGCATTTATCATTCCCCTCTTGGAATACTGACCCAGATTTTCTGCTCCTTCCCCTGGAGACAGGGACTTTTGCAGTATCTTATGACTCACACAGGTAAAACTGACTTTCAGTTTATACATAGAGCTTAGACTGATTCAGATATTCACATTTTAATTATGTGATGTCATAGACCTAATGGAAAACAGAAGATTTAGCTGGTAGAAGGGCAATCAAGCAATGGTAAGTATACAAAACGATATAATACAATGATTGCTATATATTGAGAGGACAAAAACTCTGATGTGAGTTTAAGCACAACAACTTATTTCCTGGATAAGTGAGGATCACCCCATTGCAAACAGTGTTATCAGTTGCTCCTTCAGTTTGAATCATGCATTTTAGTTTAACACTGCTTGGAAATTACAATATAAAACTAGATATATACAGGAGTCCTAACTAAGGTCAGTTTCACATATCCATGAATCACAGTTCGAAAACAGACCTGATGTACATAGTGGCTGCTGTTCTCTTGACCAAGAATCAGCAGCGTCACATACTATGCCTATGAGGCTGGATGATATTGGGTTAGGTGACCTGGGGCTAATCCATTCATTAATGTCCATACCCAGACTCAGACTAATTAACTCTAATAACTAATTAGATATGAACATTCTAAATAAGACAACTCATTTATTAACATATGTGTTTAGCATTACTTAATAAAAAATATATATTTAGTGAAAAATATAATTGTAAGCTAAAAATACATTTTACGTCAAGAGCAAAAATGATAAAGAAAAAAATTATTGCAACTCTTTTTTCATTGTACTATTGATTGCTTACTTTCTAAGATAACAATTTACAATGTCCAATGTAATGCTTTCTGCATGTCCTTATTATATCAGTAAAATGTACTGACAATTTCTTAGAATATTTTCTTTGCAGTTGAAGAATCTATTTCGGAAAGTAAAGACAATAGTTGTCAACAGCTCAATTGAAAATCGGTTATCCACCTGACAGCCATTATAAAATAGATGGAGAAGCACACCCATGATTTATAGAAAGGAGCACTTATAGCAAACTAGTGGCTTTTGGACAGTAATCTTTTTTTGCAGTTCAAGGAATAAGTACATGTTTGAAAAGATAAGCAGACATACCTGCTATATAAAACGCAAAGGTTAACAATGTATACTAACATTTTAACCATTAACCATAATAATTTTAAGACAAAGGTCTGTAAAACGCAATATAACATTGAATTTGACATTGTGGTGTAAGTCTCCACTTACTAAGCCAATTACATAAAAGTAAGTGCCCTTTAAAACCTCAACATGGCTTAAAATAAGCCATCTGGTAAAACTACTATATCATAGCGAAGGCTATGTTCACATATTCACTATGAATTAAATTTTCGTACTCTATCACAGGGGCTGGAAGAAAACAGAACTCTAAGAAATCCTTCAAATGACTGACACCAATAGTGGCCGACACAACCCAAAATTATAGTAGGGTCTGTTGGGTTGATGTTGAGATGTCAATTATTGTATTAAAAAAATATTGCAGATTTTTTTAATTAAATCTATGATGTAAGATCCCAATAAAGTTTTAAATGTAGACATGAATAAAGCCTTAATGTATAATTATGTTTCCCATTTAGTACATCATACAGTTACTTTTGGCTGCTGTTATGACCTTGAGTCTAAAAATGACTCATGTGAGGATTACTCTGAACTAATTTACAGATGTGCCCAACTCTTAAAAGATAGTTTTAATAATACTATTAGGAATTATTCAGTCAAGGTTTATGTCTTTATTGGTGTTTTCCATAAGCTTGAAATTGAGGAAAATGGTTAACACTGCTCTTTTTCTTTACAGGTATAGTTTTGGGAAGAGGCAGCACAATGTGCCACAATATTTTCTTACTCCCAGGTGGCAAGTTATGAATGTGTTATAATTTTGTTAAGTAGTTCAAATAGAATATTAGTAAGACTGCTTAAACTAAACAAGATGAAAAAAATTATTTAAAGGAACTTTCCCATGCAGTCATGCTGTATCTGTATAATATGGCATTCTCAGGAATAGAATAATGTTATAGTTCCCTGCATAGTAAGTTCTTGTATGTGTGATGATCTACAGCTACTCTAGTGAATTAGCCCCTCTATTCTGAAAATTAGTATGTATCCTTGTAGTTAGACGCCCACTAATTAATACATGCTTATATATCCGATAGATATGCCATCAGGTTGTAGAAGAAAAAAAAATATTTAAATTAGATTTTTTTAGATTTCAAGTGATAGTAACATCATTTCATGCAAAACTATAAAGTTCAGAAGCATTCATTTTTCTTTACACAAGTCAAATCAATATGCCATTGTAACATAAGTATAATTGGGTGCATTCCACCCTTATGTTACAGGTGAAAATTGTGGCATGACCGCAGGTTAATTCTCCTGTACTAAAAGCATCATAGAGATCTATGATGCTGAGAGTTGAAGTTATTAGTCTGGCAAGTTCTTAAAACTGGAAAATGGGTATAATGTAAATACCAATGTAAAAAGCTCTAGTGAATCAGATGGAAATATTTATATAAAAAAGATTCTTCTTTTCAACAACTGATGCAATTATGGATAAAGCAATATAAGTATTATCTAAAGCGCAAACAAAATATTTATGAAAAACTTTTAATTATGCACTTTTCTTTACCATCATCTGAAAAGGAAAAGATCACCAGTAGGATTTTTAATAGTTAAAAACACATGCTAGCACATACTCTGCTTTTAAATCTGTTTTCATTTTTCTATATCTATTAATATCATTCTCTATACATGATTATAAGGGTAAGCCTCTAATTCATTGACCCCAATTCATCAAAGCAATTTCAACAGAAATCCAGCAGAAATTGCTTTGAAAAGTAAAATAAAATTGCGCAACTTGGAGTTGTGCAAAAATTTTGCAACTTTTGGCATTTTTGCCATAGTGTTTACTAGTTCCACTAGCTGGGCAGTGTTAAAGTGGGACGAGGGCAACATAAAAAAATACATTTTTCCTGCAAAAATGATGCTTTAGCTCTAAATTTTTCATTTTCACAAGTTTAACAGAAGAAAATAGACCATATAATTTGTTGTGCAATTTCTCCTGCATACACCAATATCCTATATGTTGTGGAAAACTACTATATGGGCATGGATCGAAAGGGAAGGAGCACCAATTGAATTTTGAAGCTCAATTTTTACTGGCATAGATTGATTATGCCATGTCACATTTGCAGAACCCCGACATGCCTAAACAACAGGAACCCCCACAAGTGACCCCAGTTTGGAAACTACACCAACTGAGGAAGTCATCTAGGGGTGTATTGAACATTTTTAACCCTCAGGCGATGGTTAAATTGTGTAATATTGGGCTGAATAAATGGAAAATTACATTTTTTCCACTAAAATGTTGCCTTGTGCCCAATTTTTTAATTTTCAGAAGGGGCAATAGGAGAAAATGAATGGTTTTTACAAAATGTTGCTTGAGTATGCCAATATCTGATTGTGATGACACCGCATTTATTCTTAATTATGCCATACATATATTTAGAAGGCCCAGGGACATAGGCCACTGTTCATATGAGTCTAAACATTGACTTTTATTTGATGTGTTTTCTTCAGTGGGTCAAGAGACATAGGCCATTGTTCATATAAACCTAAATGTTGACACTTGAATTGATTATTGTGTTTGGAGTACAGGGATGCAGGGTCATTGATCAATTCATGTTTGCCAATATGTTTATTACCCATTGTATAAGTCCATGTAGCTTGTTGACCTGCAAACAATGAATTTCAAACTATGCAAATGCAAATTGATTAAATGCTGAAACAATGAAAGCTGACATCATCCCACCTTCCTTCTGACCAGTGGATGAAGGCTCAATGATAGATGTTGATATAAAAAGGGACCTTTATCATTCTGCTGAGAGACTTTACAGAAGAACAGCCAGGCACCATGGCTCCATTAAGAGGAATACAGATTTTACACTCTACGGGATGCCAGTTTAAGGGACCACAGCCCCATCTGTAAGAATACAGATCAACTCCATGGACCATCATTGAACCCATGGAGATATTCAGAGAAGCCAGATTGGGACCATCCAGGCACCTGGCCCCATGGAGATATTTGTAGAAGCCAGGTTGGGACAATCTGGTCATCTGGCTATGCATCTCAATATATTGTTAGCTTCCTAAGCTTGCCTCTACCTCCTGTCTGTCTGTGTCCACCAAACGTGGGGTGCCACTGGTTGGGCTAGTTGGCTCTGGGAGCCTTGAAGATGCAGCTACCCCAATCCAGGTAGTGGAAAGGGGAGAATCTGTAATTTGCATAATCTTGTGTATTTGCTGGGACTGTAATGTATGCTATTGTCTGTGGTTGGTTCATATAAAGAATTGTTACCCTGTTTTACCATCACCCTATGTTCCCTGAGTTGAATTCTGCCCACTGGAAAGGAGAGGGTGCATTCATTAGGATGCGGTCCATGTGGTCTTTCTAAAGACAGTTGGACCAATGGACGAAAGCATGCACTGACCCTCATGTCTCCACACCCATATTTATGGTCAAAAACTACTTTTGAAGCACAGTGCAAAACTCAGAAGGTAAGAATCGCCATATTGAAGTTCAGATTTTGCTTGAATGGTTTGAGTGTGCCATGTCACACTTGCAGAGCTGCAAAATGAGGTGCAAGAACAGCAGAACCCTCTATAACTGACCTCATTTTACAAACTTAACCCCCCAAAAATTAATCTAGGGGTGCACTGAACATGTTTACACCACATGTGCCTCACAGGATTTTATACCTTTGGATGGTGAAGAAAGAATAACTACATTTTTACTACTAAATGTTGTTTTAGCCATAAATTTTAATATGTATAAGGGCTAATAAGAAAAATTGGAACTTACAGTTTGTTGGATAATTTCTCCTGACTGAAACAATACTCTACATTTAGTTGGAAAAATACTTTTCAGGCATAGTGGACAGCTCAGATAGTAAGGAGGGCCATTTTGCAGCGCAGATTTTGCTGTTGTGGTTTGTGGGTGCCCTGTCCCACTGGAAGAACCTTTGAAGTGCCTGTACAGCAGAACCCTTCCATAAGGGATTTCATTTTACAAACTCTACTTCTCATTGAATTTGTCTAAAGATGCAGTGATTATATTGTCACCACTGGTGTGTCACAAACTTTTATTCCATTGGGCAGCAAAGAAAAAATATTAACATTTTACCACATTTTTTATTTTAGCCCTAGATTTTACATTTTCACACTAGGAACTGGGTAAAAATGGCACCAAAATGTGTCACACAATTTATTTTGAGTGTGCCAGGGGTCAGAACTATTACAGCATTACCAGATTTATGTTGTTTTTTTATGCTTGGCTACTATCACACACTTTAAAATAAAAAAAATTGCATCACGATATTTTGAGAGCTTTAATTTTCCTTAAAGGGAACCTGTCACCCCCAAAATCAATGGTGAGGTAAGCTCACCGTCATCAGGGGCTTATCTACAGCATTCTGTAATGCTGTAGCTAAGCCCCTGATGTTACCTGAAAGATTAGTAAAAGACGTTAGATTATACTCACCCAGGGGCGGTCCCGCTGCGGTCTGGTCAGATGGGTGTCTCAGGTCCTCTCCGGCGCCTCTTATCTTCATTCCATGACATCCTCTTCTGGTCTTCACCCCTCAGCTCCGGCGCAGGCATACTTTGTCTGCCCTGTTGAGGGCAGAGCAAAGTACTGCAGTGTGAAGGCGCCGGGCCACTCTGACCTTTCCGGCGCCTGCGCACTGCAGTTCTTTGCTCTGCCCTCAACAGGGCAGACAAAGTACGCCTGCGCCGGAGCAGCGGCGTGAAGACCAGAAGAGGACGTCATGGAATGAAGATGGGAGGCACTGTACCGGACCTGAGATGCCCATCGGAGCCGGACCGCCCCTGGGTGAGTATAATCTAACGTCTTTTTCTCCTCTTTTAGGTAACATCAGCGGCTTATCTACAGCATTATAGAATGCTGTAGATAGGCCCCTGATGACGGTGAGCTTACCTCACCATCAATTTTGGGGGTGGCAGGTTCCTTTTAAATATCTGCTGACAGTCATGTGAATTCATGTTTTTTTTCTCAGTACAAGTTTATATTGGTACGATAACATTGGGCTCATAACATTTTTATCGATTTCTAGTATAATTTTTGGGAGGCAGAATGAACAAAAACCTTCAATTTAGGAATTGTTTTAGTTGTTTTAATGCTGTTCACTGTGTGGTAAGAGTGATAAGACATCTTTATTTTTTACTTCAGTAAGATTAGAGAGATACCACATTTTATACTTTTTGGGTGCTAGTACAGAATAAAAAGTATTTTATAGAAAAAAAGAATTCTGCTTGGACTGCTTTAATCTGAGAGCTATAATTTTTTTATTTTTCAGCTGATTGAGCTGTATGGCAGCTTGTTTTTTGTGGGACAAGATGACGTTTTCAGTGGCATCATTTTATTTGCATTCATCTTTTTGATCGTGTTTTATTCCACTTTTTGTTCAGTGGTATGATGATAAAGCATCATTTTTGACTCTTTTCTATTCTACTTTTTACGTTAATCTCTAAAGGGATTAACTAGTGGGACATTTTATAGGTTCTTAGAGCTATAGCTGTTGTATTTCTCCGCAGACGAGGCTGTATCATAGTTTGTTCTTGCAGGACTAGATGGTATTTTCAGCTATACTATTTTTATTTACATTCAACTTTTTGATCTCATTTTATTCCACTTTTTTTGGTGGTATGATGGATTTCTATTGCCACCCTTTTCCTTAATTTATTTACTATATTAACTGAAGGGATAAATATTGTAACAATATTATAGATCGGGCAGTGACACAAAATATCTGCACTTTTTTTACATAAATATACGTATTTTTTGGTTTAATATTTTTTCAGTTTTTTACTTTATTTTATGTATTATATTAGTCAGTTACACTGACAGAATGTCTATTAGACTATGCTCCTGGCTTGGTCAAAACAGCCCACCATAGCTGGTCATGACGACCTCGGGTTGACATGCCAACTATCCTCAACTCTTGGGGTGCCACTCATGTGGGAGAGGGAGTACCCTCTTTCTCCCAGCCTTCTTGACCCCTTAATTACCATCAATATGTCTTTTTACTGATCTGAGATAAAAGAGAAGAGCATCCTCATACCAGTGACCATCTAGTAGCTGTCAGCTGTATATTGTCTATGGGAGAGAGGAGGGAGAGGGAAAGGTTGGAGCTTGACAAGCTGAGACATATATCACAGACCATTGCAAATTAATATAGCTGGTGGTGCTGGTGATTTCAGCTGAAGTGAGGAAGAAGGAGGGGTGTTTCCAGCACGTCCATCCAGTTTAAATAAAATTTATTTCTATTTGAACATTTTAAAACCCAATGGTAAAACTGAGAGAGAGTCTCTCAGCTTGATGCATTTCTGATGTACTACAGCGCCCTTAGTCATATCCTATTAGTCGAATCCTATGACTAAGGGCACCGAGGTGCGCCAGAAACACATCAGGCTGAGAGTCTCTCTCTCAATTTTATCACTGGTTTTTAAAATGTTCTTATGAAAAGAAATGCTATTTAAACTGAATGGAAGTGCTGAAAACACCCCTCCTTCTTAGTCACCTGTACACTATAGCTGACAACTTGTTGTATTAGACACGATCAGTGTTTGCACCGTCCATGTCTGTTTAACCACTTAGATGCTGCTGTCAAAAGTGGCTACATCATATACAGGGCCGTTTTTAGGCAAAGTGGGGCCCTAGGCAAAAATTTAAAATGAAGCCCCCAATGCTCACATATTGCACCATGACTCTCAAACATTTTGGTTGTATTGACATGCGCTGAGTTCAGACCGTTCAATGCGTGTGATCGACAATATTGAAGTCGTTTGGCCCTTGTTTCTCAGCCTCTTTACACCGGCTAATGAAGAATGATGGGGACAGAACACTAGTAGATCACTCTGTCCCCATACAGTATCATATAAGCAGCAGAGCTGGCGAGTCGGAGTCAGTGTCCATGTTGGTGGAGTTGGTATCAAATGGACAGACTCTGACTCCTTAAATACAGTATATAATACATTGGGTGCAGGATGTTCTGTAATTTTTTCATAATAATGTGGGAAAGTTATGAAATGTCCTATAAATGAGCAGTTTGCTCATTCGTTGAACGAATGCATACATGGCACGCACTTATACACACATACACGGCACACACTTATACACACATACATACAGTGGGGCAAAAAAGTATTTAGTCAGTCAGCAATAATGCAAGTTCCACCACTTAAAAAGATGAGAGGCGTCTGTAATTTACATCATAGGTAGACCTCAACTATGGGAGACAAACTGAGAAAAAAAAATCCAGAAAATCACATTGTCTGTTTTTTTATCATTTTATTTGCATATTATGGTGGAAAATAAGTATTTGGTCAGAAACAAAATTTCATCTCAATACTTTGTAATACATCCTTTGTTGGCAATGAGGTCAAACGTTTTCTGTAAGTCTTCACACGGTTGCCACACACTGTTGTTGATATGTTGGCCCATTCCTCCATGCAGATCTCCTCTAGAGCAGTGATGTTTTTGGCTTTTCACTTGGCAACACGGACTTTCAACTCCCTCCAAAGGTTTTCTATAGGGTTGAGATCTGGAGACTGGCTAGGCCACTCCAGGACCTTGAAATGCTTCTTACGAAGCCACTCCTTCGTTGCCCTGTTGGTGTGCTTTGGATCATTGTCATGTTGGAAGACCCAGCCACGTTTCATCTTCAATGCCCTTGCTGATGGAAGGAGGTTTGCACTCAAAATCTCACGATACATGGCCCCATTCATTCTTTCATGTACCCGGATCAGTCGTCCTGGCCCCTTTGCAGAGAAACAGCCCCAAAGCATGATGTTTCCACCACCATGCTTTACAGTAGGTATGGTGTTTGATGGATGCAACTCAGTATTCTTTTTCCTCCAAACACGACAAGTTGTGTTTCTACCAAACAGTTCCAGTTTGGTTTCATTAGACCATAGGACATTCTCCCAAAACTCCTCTGGATCATCCAAATGCTCTCTAGCAAACTTCAGACGGGCCCGGACATGTACTGGCATAAGCAGTGGGACACGTCTGGCACTGCAGGATCTGAGTCCATGGTGGCGTAGTGTGTTACTTATGGTAGGCCTTGTTACATTGGTCCCAGCTCTCTGCAGTTCATTCACTAGGTCCCCCCGCGTGGTTCTGGGATTTTTGCTCACCGTTCTTGTGATCATTCTGACCCCACGGGGTGGGATTTTGCGTGGAGCCCCAGATCGAGGGAGATTATCAGTGGTCTTGAATGTCTTCCATTTTCTAATTATTGCTCCCACTGTTGATTTCTTCACTCCAAGCTGGTTGGCTATTGCAGATTCAGTCTTCCCAGCCTGGTGCAGGGCTACAATTTTGTTTCTGGTGTCCTTTGACAGCTCTTTGGTCTTCACCATAGTGGAGTTTGGAGTCAGACTGTTTGAGGGTGTGCACAGGTGTCTTTTTATACTGATAACAAGTTTAAACAGGTGCCATTACTACAGGTAATGAGTGGAGGAAAGAGGAGACTCTTAAAGAAGAAGTTACAGGTCTGTGAGAGCCAGAAATCTTGATTGTTTGTTTCTGACCAAATACTTATTTTCCACCATAATATGCAAATAAAATGATAAAAAAACAGACAATGTGATTTTCTGGATTTTTTTTTCTCAGTTTGTCTCCCATAGTTGAGGTCTACCTATGATGTAAATTACAGACACCTCTCATCTTTTTAAGTGGTGGAACTTGCACTATTGTTGACTGACTAAATACTTTTTTGCCCCACTGTACATGGCACACACATACATACTTGTACATGGCACACACTTATACACACATACACGGCACACACTTATACACACACATACATAAATGGCACGTACTTATACACACACACGCATGGCACACACATACATGTACATGGCATGCACTTATACACACACTAAGGGTATGTCTCCACGTTCAGGATTGCATCAGGATTTGGTCAGGATTTTCCATCAGTATTTGTAAGCCAAAACCAGGAGTGGGTGATAAATGCAGAAGTGGTGCATATGCTTCTATTATACTTTTCCTCTGATTGTTCCACTCCCGGTTTTGGCTTACAAATACTGATGGAAAATCCTGACCAAATCCTGATGCAATCCTGAACGTGGAGACATACCCTTACATACATGGCACACACTTATACATACATTCATGGCACGCACTTATATACACACACACAGCACGCACTTATATACACACACATGGCACGCACTTATACACACACAAACAGCACGCACTTATATACATACATACATGGCACGCACTTATATACACACACACAGCACGCACTTATATACACACACACGGCACGCACTTATATACACACGCACGGCACGCACTTATATACACATGGCACGCACTTATACACACACACAGCACGCACTTATATACATACATACATGGCATGCACTTATATACACACACACACAGCACGCACTTATATACACACACACGGCACGCACTTATATACACACGCACGGCACGCACTTATATACACACACACGGCACGCACTTATATACACACATGGCACGCACTTATACACACACACGGCACGCACTTATATACACACACACATGGCACGCACTTATATACACACACACATGGCACGCACTTATATACACACATGGCACGCACTTATACACACACGGCACGCACTTATATACACACACACGGCACGCACTTATATACACACACATGGCATGCACTTATATACATACACACATGGCACGCACTTATATACACACACACATGGCACGCACTTATATGCACACACACGGCACGCACTTATATACACACACATGGCACGCAGTTATATACACACACGGAACACACACAAACATGTACATGGCACGCACTTATATACACACACAAGGCACGCACTTATATACACACACACATGGCACACACTTATACACACATACATGGCACACACATACACACACATTCATAAATGGCACACAAACATGCTGCACAACAAATTCTCATTTGATACATGTGATTCACATAAACATATACACATAGCTCACAGACAGCACACACTATACATACCACACACTATACACACCACACATACACACACTGCACACACCTCAGATACACACACTGCTTTATGCTGGAGGGAATGAGCTGTCCCACACTATCATATGCAGCCCTCCTGCTCCCAGCAGACACCTCTCTGCCCTCTTCTCTGCTGGGACTGCCAACAAGAGCAGGAGGCGCTGACAGCAGGACAGGAGCCATCATCCCCAGGAGCAACACACAGTGGGACAGTGCTCTTCTACTTATCTGCCAGCACAGGTTGCTAGCTGCCATCTCTATCTCTCACTCCCCCTCAGAGGCCCCGTGCAGGAACACAGGAGCACTGGCCAATAAGCACTTCTATCTCTCTCATGGGGGAGGTTCACTGGCCGCTGCTTCTGTGCTTCACTGCACGCTCCTTTTTTACTGCAGAAACATCCAGACAGTCCCCCTGAGTACATGGCCTGTGGTGACATCACGGTCACATGGCAGGTCACCTGATCGTAAAGTCACTACAGGTCCTTAACCAGTCTCTACATCGGAAGCTTCAATGATAATGCTATTATCAGTGAAGCATCTGTTGTAGCTGCTGGGGGCCCCCAAGGGAGTGGGGGCCCCAGGCAACTGCCTAGTCTGCCTGGCCGTAACACCGGCCCTGATCATATAAATGGTTAACAGAGTGTGGTAGCTTCCTATCTAGCCCCATCGGTACCCAGAGATCATGTGTGTGTTTGTCCTGATGTTTGTCATGGAAATTCATGGCCAAATGGCGGCCTTAGAATCTGCCGGCTATAGTGATCTATTCAGAAGTTAGCGACATTAAGGTGGTTAAAAAATACACTTTTTCATTTCTGTCATGCCACTTTGCATTAATTCCTGAAAATCACCTGAAGGGTTAATAAACTACCTGGCAGCAGTTTCCAATATGTTGAGGGGTGATGTTTTTAAAATGGTATTACTTTTGGGGTTTTTCCAATATATAGGACCACCAAAGTCAATTCAAACCCAGGGAAGGTCCCTAAAAATAAATTTTGAAAATGTCCTTGAAAAAATAATATGCAAATTGCCTCTTCTGAGAAAAAGAGGACTTAACTCTATAGCGCCACCTGTTGGAAGTAGCGATGCTACAAGTCACAATCAACCCTTTAACGAGTCATGCAATATGACTTAGGATAAAAGCCAAATCAGTATCTCAATTCGCGAATTGAGATACTGATTTGGCTTTTATCCTAAGTCATATTGCACGACTCGTTAAAGGGTTGATTGTGACTTGCGAATTGAGATACTGATTTGACTTTTATCCTAAGTCATATTGCACGACTCGTTAAAGGGTTGATTGTGACTTGTAGGATCGCTACTTCCAACAGGTGGGGCTATAGAGTTAAGTCCTCTTTTTCTCAGAAGAGGCAATTTGCATATTTAAATTCCCAGAGGAGCATTGCACGGAGAATAAGCCTCCTTACCTTGACAAGCCAGAGCTGGTATGTCACTCTCCATAAGGAGAAACGTTACCCCTTAGACCCTTGAAAAAATAAAAAATTACTGCTACATTGTTAAACCTCCTAAATGCTAACAAAATAAAGTAACATTTTACAAATGGTGCTGATTTAAAATAGACATGAGGGAAATGTTATTTATTATTTCTTTTATGTGTTATGACTTTCTGGATTAAAGAGAATTATTTAAAGTTTGGAAATTGCACATTTTGTTTACATTTGTGTCCAATTTTTGATATTTTTTATAAACACAAAATATATCGACCTTAATTTACCATTATCATAAATTATAATGTGCCATGAAAAAAAAACAATCTCTAAATCACTGGGATTTGTTGATGCATTCCAGAGTTATTACCACATAAGGTAACATTGGTCAGATTTAAAAAAAATTTGCAAGGTCACAAAGGGGATAAAGCTGAGAATGCCATTGATCATGGAATTTAAGGGGTTACATGGCCTGGGGTGGTGTGTGCATCTGTCCTGGTTGTGACAGCCATGGCTTGGCTATCACTTTAGCCAATCTCCCAGAGGCGATAGAGAAGAGAACTGCTCCTGTGCCAACATGTTCACCCTGACGTAAATTTACATCATTTTGCGGGAACATTTTCCTGACCATAAGGTAAACATATGTAAAATGTGGTGAAGTGATTAAATTTAAGCAAAGCTGTAAACAAACACATTTGCACTCTAAGAAAGTAGGTTAGAATTTGATTAGAACTCTAGCCAAGTTCACATTGTTATAGTAGGGTTGTTTTTAGTATTTTGGTAAGGAGGAAAACTTTCATAGGAATGTCCACATGATCACATTTTCTAATTTTTGAAGAAAGGATTCTTAGTTTAGAATTGCATGTCAATTAATATTACAATTTGTGCACAGTATGTATCATTTGCATTCAGGTCTCCTTTTCAAATCTATATTAACCCCTTTCTGAGCTCGGATGGGATAGTACGTCCGAGGTCAGAACCCCCGCTTTGATGTGGGCTCTGGCGGTGAGCCCGCATCAAAGCAGGGACATATCAGCTGTTTTGAACAGCTGACATGTGCCCGCAATAGCAGAAAGTGGAATTGCGATTCACTCGCCGCTCTTAACTAGATAAATGCCACTGACAAACGCTGACAGCGGCATTTAACTAGCGCTTCTGGCCAAGGGGAAGGAAATGAGCACATCGCTGACCCCCGTCACATGATCGGTGGTCAGCGATGCATCGGCATGACAACCGAGGTCTATTGAAGACCTCTACGGTTGTTAATGCCGGATTGCTGTGAGCGCTACCGAGTGGCCAGCACTCATAGCAATGCAGCAATTCAGCTACATAGGAGCGATCTATGCTTTGCTCCTATGTAGCAGAGCAGATCTAGTTGTGCCAGCTTCTAGCCTCCCATGGAGACTATTGAAGCATGACAAAAGTAAAAAAAAAGTTTAAAAAAAATATGAAAAAAATAAAAAATATAAAAGTTTAAATCACCCTCTTTCACCCCATTTAAAATAAAACAATAAAAATAACACCAACACATATTTGGTATGACCGTGTTTAGAATCGCCTGATCTTTCAGTAAAAAAAGGATTAACCTGATCACTAAACGGCATAGCGATGAAAAAATTTGAAATGCCAGAATTACATTTTTTTGGTAGCTGCAACATTGCATTAAAATGCAATAATGGGTGATCAAAAGAATGTATCTGCACCAAAATGGTATCACTAATAGCATCAGCTCAGGACGCAAAAAATAAGCCCTCTCTCGACCCCAGATCACAAAAGATGGAAATGCTACGGGTATCGGAAAATTACACAATTTTTTTTTTTTTAGCAAAGATTGGATTTTTTTTTCCACTTAGATGAAAAAGAACCTAGACATGTTTGTTGTCTATTAACTTGCAATGACCTGGAAAATCATAATGGCAGGACAGTTTTAGCATTTAGTGAACCTAGCAAAAAAGCCAAACAAACACAAGTGTGGGATTGCACTTTTTTTTGCAATTTCACTGCACTTGGAATTTGTTTCCCGTTTTCTGGTACACGGCATGCTAAAACCAATTATCAAAAGTAGAACTTGTCCCGCAAAAAATACGCCGTCACATGGCCATATTGATGGAAAAAATAAAAAAATAATGGCTCTGGGAAGGAGGGGAGAAAAATGAAAGCACAAAACCGAAAAAAAGCTAGGATCATGAAGGGGTGAATTAGAAATGAGTGCAGGAGTCTAGAAATCACAAGAGATACCAAGGAGGCCAACATTTGAGTGGCAGCAGAGTGAGTTCATACTGCCTTGGTCCATCTGACACAGATCTGTGAAGTAGACATAGGAGCAAGATTTGGTTAATCTTTCTGCTCATCTCACGATGTCTAAAGTTGTCTTTAACGCCTTTATCTCCCAAACCTGTTTTCACCTTCATAACCAGGCCAAATTTTATAATTCTGACCAGTGTCATTTTATAAGGTAATAACCTTAGAATGCTTCAACTGATCCCACAGATTCTGAGATTTTTTTGTGACATATTGTACTTCATAAAAGTGGTAAAATTTCAGAATTAGGCATTTAATTGTGAAAAAACATTAATTTGGTGAAAATTTTAAAAATTATCCAATTTTCAAACTTTGATTGTTAATGCCCTCAAATAAGAGAGATATGTCACACAAAATAGTTAATAAAAAATAACATTTTCCACATGTCTACTTTATGTCAACACAATATTAAAAGATTTTTTTTTAGGAAGTTATAAGGGTTAAAGTTGGCAAGTGAATTCTAATTTTTACAACAAAATATACACAATAAATTTTAAGGGACCACATAACATTTGATGTGACTGTGAGAGGCCTATATGACAGAAAATATCCAAAAGTGACACCATTCTAAAACCTGCACATCTAAATGTGCTCAAAACCATATTCAAGAAGTTTATTAACCCTTCAGGTGCTTCACATGAATTAATAGAATGTGGAAGGATAAAATGAACATTTTACTTTTTTTCACACAAATTTTACTTTAGACCACATTTTTTTTAATTTCATAAGGGTAACAGGAAAAAAGGACCCTAAAATTTGTATGCTGATACCCAATGGCAGTGGTGAAAAACCAATGTTTGGGTGCACGGTAGGGCTCAGAAGTGAAGGAGTACCATTAGATTTTTTTTATGCAAAATGGGCTGAAATCGAGAGCGGACTCTATGGTGCATTTGGAGGGCCCCTGGTGTGTCGAAACAGTGGAAACCTCCCACAAGTAACCCAATTTTGAAAACTAGACGCCTCATGGAACTCATCTAGATGAGCGATGAGCACCTTAATTCCCCAGGTGCTTCACAGAAGTTTAGAATGTAGGGCCATAAAAATAAAAAACAAAAACAATTTTTTTCAATAAAAATGTTATTTTAGCCCATTTTTTTTATTTTTTACAAGTATAACAGGAGAAAATTGACCCTTAAATCTATTGGGCAATTTCTACTTAGTATGATGATACCCCATATGTGGGAGAAAACTTCTTTTAGGGTGCACAACAGGATCCAGAAGGGAAGGAGCGCCGTTTGACTTTGTAAATACAAAATTAGCTGGAATCGAGAGCGGACACCATGTTGCATTTGGAGAGCCCGTGATGTGCCTAATCAGTAGAAACCTCCCACAAGTGACCCCATTTTGGAAATTAAATCCATCAAGCAACTTATTTAGATGTGGGGAGAGCACCTTAAACCCCTCAGGTGCTTCACATAAGTTTATAATGTAGAACCCGGAAAAAATAATAATTTAATTCTAATTCTAATGTAAATTTAGTCCAATTTTTTTATTTTCAAAAGGGTAACAGTAGAAAATGGACCCCTAAATCCATTGTGCAACTTCTTCTTAGTATGTTGATACATCATATGTGGGGGAAACTTCTGTTTGGGCACACAGCAGGGCTTGGAAGGGAGGAGTGAAATTTTGGAATGCAGACTCTGATGGAATTGTCTGTAGGCATCACGTCGCATTTTGAGACCTTCTGATGTGCCTAAACAGTGGAAATTCCCCACAGGTGACCCCATTTTGGAAACTAGACCCCCCATGGAATCTAACTAGATGTGTGGTGAGCACCTTGAACTCCCATGTGCTTCACAGGAATATACAGTCATATGAAAAAGTTTGGGCACCCCTATTAATCTTAAGCTTAATGTTTTATAAAAATTGTTTTTTTTGCAACAGCTATTTCAGTTTCATATATCTAATAACTGTTGGACACAGTAATGTTTCTGCCTTGAAATGAGGTTTATTGTACTGACAGAAAATGTGCAATCTGCATTCAAACAAAATTTGACAGGTGCATAAGTATGGGCACCCTTATCATTTTCTTCTTTTAAATACTCCTACCTACTTTTTACTGACTTACTAAAGCACTTTTTTTGGTTTTGTATCCTCATTGAGCTTTGAACTTCATAGCTAGGTGTATGCAATCATGAGAAAAGCTACTTAAAGTGGCCACTTGCAAGTTGTTCTAGTGTTTGAATCTCCTCTGAAGAGTGGCATCATGGGCTCCTCAAAGCAACTGTCAAATGATCTGAAAACAAAGATTATTCAACATAGTTGTTCAGTGGAAGGATACAAAAAGCTGTCTCAGAGGTTTAACCTGTCAATTTCCACTGTGAGGAACTGTTATGACCCCAATGGCAGAGGGTCTCAAAAGTAAATACCAAGTCTGCAAACACAAAAAACCAGCTCATAAGGGAAGTGGTAACTGGGCTGTCCGTGTATCTAATCCTAGCACCACAAATAGCAGCAGCTGGGGAACGTGCCTACGTTGGTTCTAGACGTCTCGCGCCAGCCGGAGAACTAACTAACCCTAGAAGGGAAAAGATGGACCTTTCTTGCCTCCAGAGAAAAGACCCCAAAAGTTGGATACAAGCCCCCAACAAATAATAACGGTGAGGTAAGAAGAAAAGACAAACGTAAGAATGAACTAGATATTTAGCAAAGAGAGGCCCACTGACTAATAGCAGAATATAGTAAGATGACTTATACGGTCAGCAAAAACCCTATCAAAATTTCCACGCTGGATATTCAAGAACCCCCGAACCGTCTAACGGCCCGGGGGGAGAATACCAGCCCTCTAGAGCTTCCAGCAAAATCAGGAATCACATTTAGTACAAGCTGGACAAAAAATAAGAACAATGCAAATAACCAAAAAAACAAGAAGCAGGACTTAGCTTAATTTTGCAAGATCCAGGACCAGCAGACAGGAGCAAACAGAAAGGAACTGATTACAACGATGCCAGGCACCAGACTGAGAATTCAGGAAGTTTATATAGCAACACCCCTGGACTAACGACCCAGGTGGGTGCCAAACTGAGGAAAGACAATCCCAGAGTCATATCACTAGTGACCACAAGAGGGAGCCAAAAAAGTCTAATTCACAACAGTACCCCCCCTTTAAGGAGGGGTCACCGAACCCTCACCAAGAACACCAGGGCGATTAGGATGAGCAGCGTGAAAGGCACGAACTAAATCGGCCGCATGCACATCAGAGGCAACCACCCAGGAATTATCCTCCTGACCATAGCCCTTCCACTTGACCAGATACTGAAGCCTCCGCCTGGAGAGACGAGAATCCAAGATCTTCTCCACCACATACTCCAACTCGCCCTCAACCAACACCGGAGCAGGAGGCTCAACAGAAGGAACCACAGGCACAACGTACCGCCAAAGACCTATGGAACACGTTGTGAATGGCAAACAACACCGGAAGATCCAAGCGAAAGGACACAGGATTAAGGATTTCCAATATCTTGTAAGGACCGATGAAGCGAGGCTTAAATTTAGGAGAGGAGACCTTCATAGGAACAAATCGAGAAGACAGCTATACCAAATCCCCAACACGAAGTCGGGGACCCACACCGCGGCGGCGGTTGGCAAAACGCTGAGCCTTCTCCTGTGACAACTTTAAGTTGTCCACCACATGATTCCAAATCTGCTGCAACCTATCCACCACGGAATCTACCCCAGGACAGTCAGAAGGCTCCACATGTCCTGAGGAAAAACGAGGATGGAAACCAGAGTTGCAGAAAAATGGCGAAACCAAAGTAGCGGAACTAGCCCGATTATTAAGGGCAAACTCAGCCAATGGCAAGAAGGTCACCCAATCATCCTGATCAGCAGAAACAAAACACCTCAAATAAGCCTCCAGAGTCTGATTAGTTCGCTCCGTTTGTCCATTAGTCTGAGGATGAAAGGCAGACGAAAACGACAAATCAATGCCCATCTTAGCACAAAAGGATCGCCAGAACCTGGAAACAAACTGGGATCCTCTGTCAGACACAATATTCTCAGGAATGCCGTGTAAACGAACCTCATTCTGAAAGAACAAAGGAACCAGATCGGAAGAGGAAGGCAGCTTAGGCAAAGATACCAAATGGACCATCTTGGAAAAGCGATCACATACCACCCAGATGACAGACATGCCCTGAGACACCGGAAGATCTGAAATGAAATCTATGGAAATGTGTGTCCAAGGCCTCTTCGGGACAGGCAAGGGCAAGAGCAACCCGCTGGCACGAGAACAGCAAGGCTTAGCTCGAGCACAAGTCCCACAGGACTGCACAAAAGACCGCACATCCCGCGACAAGGAAGGCCACCAAAAGGACCTAGCCACCAAATCTCTGGTGCCAAAAATTCCCGGATGCCCTGCCAACACCGAGGAATGAACCTCGGAAATGACTCTGCTGGTCCACTTATCAGGAACAAACAGTCTGTCAGGTGGACAAGAGTCAGGTCTACCAGCCTGAAATCTCTGCAACACATGTCGCAAATCCGGAGAAATGGCTAACAAAATAACTCCCTCTTTAAGAATACCAACTGGTTCTGCGACTCCAGGAGAGTCAGGCACAAAGCTCCTTGAAAGAGCATCAGCCTTCACATTCTTTGAACCTGGTAAATACGAGACCACAAAGTCAAAACGGGAGAAAAACAATGACCAACGGGCCTGTCTAGGATTCAGGCGTTTAGCAGACTCGAGATACATCAGATTTTTGTGATCAGTCAAGACCACCACACGATGCTTAGCACCCTCGAGCCAATGACGCCACTCCTCAAATGCCCACTTCATGGCCAACAACTCCCGATTGCTAACATCATAACTCCGCTCAGCAGGCGAAAACTTCCTAGAGAAAAAAGCACATGCTCTCATTACAGAGCAACCAGGGCCTCTCTGCGACAAAACGGCCCCTGCCCCAATCTCAGAAGCATCCACTTCAACCTGAAAGGGAAGTGAGACATCAGGCTGGCACAAAACAGGCGCCGAAGTAAACCGGCGCTTCAACTCTTGGAAAGCTTCCACGGCTGCAGGAGCCCAGTTAGAAACATCCGAACCTTTCTTGGTCATATCCGTCAAAGGTTTAACAACGCTAAAAAAGTTAGCGATAAAACGGCGGTAGAAGTTAGCAAAACCCAAGAACTTCTGAAGACTCTTAACTGACGTGGGTTGAGTCCAATCATGAATAGCTCGGACCTTGACTAGGTCCATCTCCACCGCAGAAGGGGAAAAAATAAAACCCAAAAAGGGAACCTTCTGTACTCCAAAGAGACACTTTGAGCCCTTAACAAACAAAGCATTCTCACGCAAAACCTGAAACACCATCCTGACCTGCTCTACATGCGAGTCCCAATCATCAGAAAAAAACAGAATATCATCCAGATAAACAATCATAAATTTATCCAGATACTTCCGGAAAATATCATGCATAAAGGACTGAAACACTGAAGGAGCATTAGAGAGCCCAAAAGGCATCACCAAGTACTCAAAATGACCTTCGGGCGTATTAAATGCAGTTTTCCATTCATCTCCTTGCTTAATGCGCACAAGGTTGTACGCACCACGAAGATCTATCTTGGTGAACCACTTGGCACCTTTAATCCGGGCAAACAAGTCCGACAACAGAGGCAAAGGATACTGAAATTTAACAGTGATTTTATTCAGAAGCCGATAGTCAATACAAGGTCTCAAAGATCCGTCCTTCTTGGCCACAAAAAAGAATCCCGCACCAAGAGGGGAAGAGGATGGACGGATATGCCCCTTCTCCAGAGATTCCTTGATATACGAACGCATTGCGGTATGCTCAGGTACAGACAGATTAAATAATCTTCCCTTAGGAAATTTACTACCTGGAATCAAATCTATAGCGCAGTCACAGTCCCTATGAGGAGGCAGAGCACTGGACCTGGACTCGCTGAATACATCCTGATAATCAGACAAATACTCAGGAACTTCCGAAGGAGTAGAGGAAGCAATAGACACCGGCGGGGAATCACCATGAATTCCCCGACAGCCCCAACTTGACACAGACATTGCCTTCCAATCCAAGACTGGATTATGGGTCTGTAACCATGGCAGACCCAAAACGACCAAATCATGCATTTTATGCAGAACAAGAAAACGAATCACCTCCCGATGTTCAGGAGTCATGCACATGGTTACCTGTGTCCAAAACTGCGGTTTATTTTCCGCCAATGGCGTAGCATCAATACCTCTAAGAGGGATAGGATTTACCAACGGCTCAAGAACAAAACCACAGCGCTTGGCAAATGACAGATCCATAAGACTCAGGGCAGCACCTGAATCAACAAACGTCATAACAGGGTAGGAGGACAATGAGCAAATTAAAGTCACAGACAAAATAAATTTAGGTTGCAAATTACCAATGGCGACAGGACTAACAACCCTTATTAGGCGTTTAGAGCATGCTGATATAACATGTGTAGAATCACCACAGTAAAAACACAACCCATTCTGACGTCTATGATTTTTCCGTTCATTTCTAGTCTGAATTCTACCACATTGCATTAAATCAGGTGTTTGTTCAGACAACACCACCAGAGGATTAGCGGCTTTGCGCTCCCGCAAACGCCGGTCAATTTGAATAGCCAGCGCCATGGAATCATTCAGACTTGTAGGAATGGGGAAACCCACGATCACATTCTTAATGGCTTCAGAAAGGCCATTTCTGAAATTTGCGGCCAGAGCACACTCATTCCACTGAGTAAGCACGGACCATTTCCGAAATTTTTGGCAATACACTTCAGCTTCATCCTGGCCCTGAGAAATAGCCAGCAAGGCTTTTTCTGCCTGAATTTCAAGATTGGGTTCCTCGTAAAGCAATCCGAGCGCCAGAAAAAACGCATCAATATTTGCCAATGCCGGATCTCCTGGCGCTAGCGAGAAAGCCCAATCCTGAGGGTCGCCCCGTAAGAAAGAGATAACAATTTTAACTTGCTGAGCTGAGTCTCCAGATGAACGGGGTCTCAGAGATAGAAACAATTTACAATTATTCCTGAAATTCCTAAACTTAAATCAGTCTCCAGAGAACAGTTCAGGAATAGGTATTTTAGGTTCAGACATTGGACTACTGGTAACAAAATCTTGTATGCCCTGCACACGAGCAGCAAGCTGATCTACACTTGTAATCAAGGTCTGGACATTCATGTCTGCAGCAAGCTCAAGCCACTCAGAGGTAAAGGGGAGGAAGAAAGAGAGGAAAAAAAAAACCTCAGAATTTCCTTTCTTATTATCCCACTTCTGCAATGCATTAAACATTCAACTTTGGCCTGGCATACTGTTATGACCCCAATGGCAGAGGGTCTCAAAAGTAAATACCAAGTCTGCAAACACAAAAAACCAGCTCATAGGGCAGTGGTAACTGGCTGTCCGTATATCTAATCCTAGCACCACAAATAGCAGCAGCCGGGGAACGTGCCTACGTTGGTTCTAGACGTCTCGCGCCAGCCGGAGAACTAACTAACCCTAGAAGGGAAAAGATAGACCTTTCTTGCCTCCAGAAAAAAGACCCCAAAAGTTGGATACAAGCTCCCAACAAATAATAACGGTGAGGTAAGAAGAAAAGACAAACGTAAGAATGAACTAGATATTTAGCAAAGAGAGGCCCACTGACTAATAGCAGAATATAGTAAGATGACTTATACGGTCAGCAAAAACCCTATCAAAATTTCCACGCTGGATATTCAAGAACCCCCGAACCATCTAACGGCCTGGGGGGAGAATACCAGCCCCCTAGAGCTTCCAGCAAAATCAGGAATCACATTTAGTACAAGCTAGACAAAAAATAAGAACAATGCAAATAACCAAAAAACTAAGAAGCAGGACTTAGCTTAATTTTGCAAGATCCAGGACCAGCAGACAGGAGCAAACAGAAAGGAACTGATTACAACGATGCCAGGCACCAGACTGAGAATTCAGGAAGTTTATATAGCAACACCCCTGGACTAACGACCCAGGTGGGTGCCAAACTGAGGAAAGACAATCCCAGAGTCATATCACTAGTGACCACAAGAGGGAGCCAAAAAAGTCTAATTCACAACAGGAACATAGTGAGGAAATGGAAGAACACAGGTACAGTTCTTGTTAAGGCCAGAAGTGGCAGGCCAAGAAAAACATCAGAAAGGCAGAGAAGAAGAATGGTGAGATCAGTCAGGGACAATCCTCAGGCCAACTCCAGAGATCTGCAGCATCAACTTGCTGCAGATGGTGTCACTGTGCATCGGTCAACTATACAATGCACTTTGCACAAGGAGAAGCTGTATGGGAGAGTGATGCGAAAGAAGCCGTTTCTGCAAGCACGCCACAAACAGAGTCAGCTGAGGTATGCAAAAGCACATTTGGAGAAGCCAATTTCTTTTTGGAAGAAGGTCCTGTGGATTCATGAAACCAAGATTGAGTTGTTTGGTAATACAAAAAGGCGTTATGCATGGTGGCAAAAAAACACAGTGCGTTGTATAGTTTTTTCCTCTTTCCAATCTGACAGTAACCCTGACTTAATTCAGTAAAAAATACTGTAGGACCCAATCTCCTCCATCTCATGTTCTGATTCTGCTCTGAAGCATTACAATGAAACCCTGCAAAGTGCCCTGGATGAAGCTGCACCTCCTATACATAGAACAACTCAGCACAGATGGTGACAACCATGGCACAAAGTGCAAACACGTTTCCTGCAGCGGTGCTCCAGGTGCGCCGAACGTCTGTGGAGAAAATCTAATCTACCCGAAGATTTCATCCATTATAATTTCATGCTAAAAACATACAACTCTGCCCTTCACCTCTCCAAACAAACCTATTTCAACACCCTGATCACCTCACTGTCAAATAACCCTAAACGTCTCTTTGACACTTTCCAGTCCTTACTCAACCCAAGAGAGCAGGCCTCAACCACGGATCTCCGCGCTGACGATCTGGCCAATTACTTCAAAGAAAAAAATGACCACATTCGACAGGAAATCATCTCCCAATCTCTTCATACCATGCACTGTTCTCCCTCCCCCACTGCATCTAGTTCACTCTCTGACTTTGAGCCAGTTACAGAAGAAGAAGTAGTCAGGCTCCTTGCATCTTCTCGCCCGACCACTTGCACCAGTGACCCCATTCCGTCACATCTCCTCCAGTCTCTTTCCCCAGCTGTCACCTCTCATCTCAAAATATTCAACCTTTCTCTCACTTCCGTTATTTTTCCCTCCTCAATTAAGCATGCCATCATAGATCCATTACTTAAAAAACCATCCCTCGACCAAAACTGTGCCGCTAATTATAGACCTGTCTCTAATCTTCCCTTCATCTCTAAACTCCTCGAACGCCTGGTCTACTTCCGTCTTACCCGCTATCTCTCAGATAACTCTCTTCTCGACCCTCTTCAATCTGGCTTCTGCTCTTTACACTCTACTGAAACTGCCCTCACTAAAGTCTCTAATGACCTACTAACAGCTAAATCTAATGGTCACTACTCCATGCTAATTCTCTTGGATCTCTCCGCAGCATTCAATACTGTGGATCATCAGCTCCTCCTCAATATGCTCTGCTCCATCGGCCTCAAGGACACCGTTCTCTCCTGGTTCTCCTCCTATCTCTCTGACCGATCCTTCACTGTATGTTTTGCTGGTTCTTCCTCCTCTCACCTTCCCCTTACTGTTGGGGTTCCTCAAGGATGAGTCCTAGGCCCCTCCTCTTCTCTTTGTATACTGCCCCTATTGGACAAACAATCAGTAGATTTGGTTTCCAGGACCATCTCTATGCTGACGACACCCAATTATACACCTCTTCTCCTGTTATCACACCGACCTTTTTAGAAAACATCAGTGATTGTCTTACCGCTGTCTCTAACATCATGTCCTCCCTCTATCTGAAACTGAATCTGTCAAAAACTGAACTCCTTGTGTTCTCTCCCTCTACTAACCTACCTTTGCCTGACATTGTCATCTCCGTGTGCGGTTCCACCATTACTCCAAAGCAACATGCCCGCTGCCTTGGGGTCATCCTTGATTCCGAGCTTTCATTCACCCCCCACATCCGATCACTGGCTCGCTCTTCTTATCTGCATCTCAAAAACATTTCTAGAATTCGCCCTTTTCTTACTTTCGACTCTGCAAAAACTCTTACTGTTTCAGTTATTCATTCCCGTCTGGACTATTGTAACTCTCTACTAATCGGCCTCCCTCTTACCAAACTCTCCCCGCTCCAATCTGTCTTGAATGCTGCAGCCAGGGTCATATTCTTCACCCACCGTTACACCGATGCCTCTACCTTGTGCTAGTCATTACACTGGCTACCCATCCACTCCAGAATCCAGTACAAAACTACTACCCTCATCCACAAAGCACTCCATGGCTCAGCACCACCCTACATCTCCCCTCTGGTCTCAGTCTACCACCCTACCCATGCCCTCCGCTCCGCTAATGACCTCAGGTTAGCATCCTCAATAATCAGAACCTCCCACTCCTGTCTCCAAGACTTTACAGGTGCTGCGCCGGTTCTTTGGAATGCACTACCTAGGTTAATATGATTAATCCCCAATCCCCACAGTTTTAAGCGTGCCCTAAAAACTCATTTGTTCAGATTGGCCTACCACCTCAACACCTTAAACCTAACGATCCCAGTGTGGCCTATCATAAAAAAACAAACAAAAAAACCCATAATCAGGTTCCTCTCATCATGTTCTCATACACTTTATGCAGTTAATAGCCCTCTGTGTCTGTACTGCTACATACTTAGGCAGTTAACTGGTTCATGCAGCTTTACATGAACACACGAGCCTTACACTATGGCTGGTCCAAATAGCTAAAGCAATTGTTACCATCCACCTCTCGTGTCTCCCCTTTTCCTCATAGTTTGTAAGCTTGCGAGCAGGGCCCTCATTCCTCCTGGTATCTATTTTGAACTGTGATTTCTGTTATGCTGTAATGTCTATTGTCTGTACAAGTCCCCTCTATAATTTGTAAAGCGCTGCGGAATATGTTGGCGCTATATAAATAAAATTATTATTTTTATTATTATTATTATTATTATTATTAGCAGGCACCAATTACTACAGTATATTTTTACTGTCCCTAATCTACTGTATTCCTATCAACTAAACTAAACTACTTTGTATTTGATTTTTTCACATTAAAAAGCCAACAACTGGAGGCCGGTCAATGATGTTATTCACCGCTCAGCGCTCAACCGCTGTAGGACGCATGTATGAATGTGGGGCAAAAATTGGATAAAAAAATAGGAAAAAAATCCTTTCGAAAAGCAAGTGCGCATGCTAATCAGTGGTATGTGTCTAAACAACAGCTCAGCAACTGTAGGTGGAGATGTAAAGAAAGGGGAGGAGAAAAATTGTTGAGGAAAAAAAGTTGTGGAAAACAGGGAGTGCAAGGGCCGATCAGTTGTGTCGCTAATCAGCGCTTGGTGGCTACAGAATGCACGCATAGTGGTGGTTCAAAGTCTGTGGTACCATTAGGCCCAGCACAGAACACAGAACAACACATTGACCACCCTGTACAAGTCCACAGCTGAAATGAGGAACTACAGGGCAGTCACTGTGGGGTCAGATGGCATCTGTGTACTATGATTGTTGTGATTGATGATGATGTGGAATTCATCTATCAGAGCATGCCCTGGTGACACCGGCATTGCAGAGTTCCAGCCTAAGATCAGTGTTCTTACATTACCAATCACAGGTTGGACAACAGTGTTTCAGGCAATTTCCAAGCACTGTGATCATAGTTGTGTGAGGGCATCACCCACCCATCACCCACCCCCTGGACGACGACAACATGTGCCCTGGTGTAAGATTGAGCAGGCACCTTAATGTGATTACCGCTACTGCAATCGTGGTGCCGGATTTTAGCAATGACGTACCCAGTATGTCCAAGTTCAGTATTACTTTCCTACCACGATGTTCTGGGTATATATAAAGTCGGGAAGGGGTTAATGGCTGAAAACAAAAGGCATTGAATGTGTTATTTTAAAATGTTAAAAATCAGGTTATAATTATTTACAATGGACACATGTTGTTTCTTTTTCTTATTTTCCATTTTTGGTCGGATGTGCACTTTGTACAACTTTATTATTGACAAGATCACAATACACTAGTAGCCCCAGGCTTAGATTCATAAAAGCTTGAATGTTCAATCTGTAAGCTTGGTGAAATTCTAACAAAAGGTATTGAAATGCATCCATTAACTTCAAAGTCATCTGCTATAAGCACAGTTAAAGCATTGTACAACAGGTAATGGAATGACAGATATCAAAGTTTAAAATATTCTACTGCAACTGTAATGAGACCACCAATCTTTTCTGAGATGAAAAAAGCAGGATTAAGATATTAAATATTTTAGATTGAATTGATGGTCATTTGTCTTTTTTATGAGATACATTCTCTAAATTAAATTTTAAAGAACAGCTATCATAATGATGACCCCATTTCATAAAAAAAATAGCCTAAAGAAAAAAGGTTGTTCATGTTTTAAAAATACTTTGCATACGAAAAGTGGGCTAAGCAGCTCTATCATACATGACACTAGTGCTACATGTAACATCCCTCTAAATGGCAGCACCTACAAATACACAAAGCTGAATAGAAATAATAGCAATAATAATAAACCCTTACTGATGTTATACAATGATAATAAAACTCTACTAAAGGATCTATATTCATAAAAACTAGCTGTGTTGTGATCAGTGTTTGCTTAAAAATAATCTGCCAGTAGGACTAACCTTCTTTATATATCTATATGGACTTGTAGGTCATTGAAAGATGAATACAATGACACCTTAACATATGTGAGAAGATGTCTTATTCCAGAAAAATCTAGGTTTTCTTAATATGTAAAGTACCTGTTAAGATCTATGGGCTGGGTATATATCTATAGGAAATCCTTCCTGCAGAGTTTGTTTTAGATGAAAAGTGGAGTTTCCAGTGTGAGGCATGTACTCTTCAAGAGAGCAGACTGTCAATCATTACACATCTCAAACACCCTTGAAATAAGCTTTGGAGGCAAATTCTCAGTGAGATCTCTGTCTGGTCCATAGATCTTAATAGCTGACTTACATAATAAGAATTTAGCTGGAGAAAGACATTGGATCGTAGATATCAAGGTATCATTTTATTAAACTTTCTATGATATATATATATATATATCCATATACACAGCTTAGGAGGGACGGTCCTACATCATCATCTCGCGAGACTGCTACGTCATCTCCGGTCATTGCTACAATGCATTCTTGGAACCGGAGCGTCCCGAGGAGCGGGAAAGGCGCCGGAAGGTGAGACTATAATGATTTTTTATTTTTTTATTTTTTTTAACATTAGATCTTTTTTACTATTGATGCTGCATAGGCAGCATCAATAGTAAAAAGTTGGTCACACAGGCTTAATAGCAGAGTTAACAGACTGCGTTACAGCGCGTTATGCCACGGTGTAACGCAGTCCATTTAACGGACTGCAAAACCGCTATAGGGGCACTGACTGGGGAGTAGGGAGGGGGCACTTACTGGAGGGGAGTAGGGAAGGGCAAATTCGTGGCCGGACTGTGCCCGTCACTGATTTGTCATGGCCAGCCGGCCGCGACCAATCAGTGACGCAGGATACAGACAGACAAACAGATGGAAGTGCCCCTTAGACAATTATATATATATATATAGATGACCCATTACATCTCCTTGTTATAATGCTCACCTGTGTCTTCTTATAGTTATACAATCTTTGTATAGTAATAATACTACCCTTTCCCTTCTGATAATAATTACACACTTGTGCCTCCTATTTATAATAATCCTCCCCATGCCACCTTACAATAATAACTTCATTCCTCCGTATAATGTAAAACATTTTCTTTTGCTAATATCCTTCTTATTATAAATGCAATTTAATAGACCACCTAATAATAATATTAATAATACTGCCCTCTTCCTTTTAATTATGTATAATGTATTTCGTTATTTATTATTATTATGTCCTCCTTATTATAATGCTCCATTATGCCTTCTTATAATAATATCTCCCCTTTCCTCTTAAATGCCAACAATGCCATCCATTGTGCCACACTAACCCCTTTACACCCAAGTCGGTTTTCACCTTCCTGACAGATCAAATTTCAGAATTCTGAGGAGAGGAATTTTATGAGGTTTTAACTCTGGAATGCTTCAACATATCCCAGATATTCTGAAGATTTTTTTCAAGATAAATACTTGGTAAGTGGTTAATTTTAGTGGTAAATTTTGGTCAATATGATTTGTGTTTATTTTTTAAAATATTGGAAATTTGACAAAAAATTTAAAAATGTTGCAGTCTTCAAACTTTGTAATTTGCATGCCTTTAAAGCAGTTTACTACACAAAATACACAATAAATACCATTTACTACATGTCTACTTTAATTAGCATTATTTTTGAAATGTAATTTTTTTTATTAATCAGAATTTTTTTATTTTTCAAAAAAATATGCAAACCCTACAAAACCACTGTCTTAAGGGACCACATCACATTTGAAGTGACTTTGATGGGCCTATGTGACAGAAAACACTAAAAAGTGATACTTTAAAAACTGTACCCAATCAAAGTGCTCAAAACCACATTCAAGAAGTTTATTAACCCTTAAAATACTTCACAGGAACTAAAACAATGTGAAAGAAAAAGGAACATTTTCATTTTTCCCACAAAAATGTTGTTTTAGACCCAATTTTTCAATTTTGCAAGGGAAATAAAAAATTAACTTAAAAAAAGTTGTGTTCAATTTCTCCTGAGTACACTGTTACTTCATATGTGATGCAAAACTACTGTTTGGGCACATGGAAAAACTCGGAATGGAAGAAGCGTCAATTAAATTCTGGAGGGCAATTGTGGTTGGAATAGAATGCTGATCCATGTTACATTTGAAGAGCCCCTGAAGTGCCAAAACAGAAGAAACCCCCACAAGTGACTTCATTTTGGAAACTACATCTCTCAAGGAATTACTCTGGGTGTCAAGTGAGCATTTTTAATTCACTGAGTGTATAACATTGAGATGAGTTAATGGAAAATCACATTTTTTCCATTAAAACGATGCTTTGGTTCCAAGTTTTTACATTTCAAAAGAATTAATAGGAGAAAAAGAGTAATACAAATGCGCAATGTGTATAATACATTTTCCCCTATTAACCATTTCTCCTGAGTACGACAATCACCCATATGTGGTGGAAAAGTACTTTTGAGGCACAGTGCAAAGTTCAGAAGGGAAAAAATGCCATACTGGAGTTCAGATTTTGCTAGAAAGGTTTGAGGATGCCATGGCAAATTGGTAGAGCCCATGAATTGCCAGAACAACATAACCCCTTCATAAGTTAAACAATTTTATAAACTATACTTCTCAATGAATTTATCTAGTAGTGCACTGAGCACATGAACATCACATGTGCCTCACAGGATTTTATACCATCGGGCGGTAAATGAAAGAATAATTACATTCTACCATGAAAATGTTGCTTTAGTTCCAAGTTTTTAATTCGTATAATTGCTATTGTCATGCAATTTCTCATGAGCATGCCAATATGCTGCATGGAATCAGGAACTACTTTTCATGGTCAGTGAAAAACTTAAAAGGGAAGGAGCACCAGGCTGCAGAGCAGATTTTCCTTTTAGGGTAAGTTCACACTGGCGTTTTTGCTGCATTTTATTTCTGCTTTCTGCAGCAAAACCTGATTTCTTGGCAGGAAAGAAGCTGTGGCAAAAATGTATGTCTTGATGCATTTTCGGTGCGTTTTCGTTTGAGTTTTGATGCATTTTTTGCATTTTTTGTTCTCTCCTGTCCCTACAAAGTTCTTTCCAGCAGCTGACATGAGGAGCTGATAGTTCTTCTGTGCACAAAGATGACTTCGGAAAGGGTTAATGTCACATATGTAGGCCGATGTGATGTTGGTGATGGCTGATAATTAGTGTTGAGCATTCCGATACCGCAAGTATCGGGTATCGGCCGATACTTGCGGGTATCGGAAGTCCGATACCGAGATCCGATACTTTTGTGGTATCGGGTATCGGTATCGAAACAACATTAATGTAAAAATGTGTAAAAGAGAGAATTAAAATAAAAAATATTGCTATACTCAACCCTCCGACGCAGCCTGCACCGTACCGAGGGAAGCGGCAGCGTTCTTTGTTTAAAATTCGCGCTTTTCTTTCCTTTACGTGAAGTCCCGGCTTGTGATTGGTTGCGTCGCAGTCACATGGGCGACGCAACCAATCACAGCAAGCCGTGACGTAATTTCAGGTCCTTAAGGATTTTAAAATTACGTCCCGGCTTTGTGATTGGTTGCGTCGCAGTCACATGGGCGACGCAACCAATCACAGCAAGCCGTGACGTAATTTCAGGTCCTTAACGATTTTAAAATTACATCCCGGCTTTGTGATTGGTTGCGTCGCAGTCACATGGGCGACGCAACCAATCACAAGCCGGGACGTCACGGGAGGCTGGACAAGCGCGCATTTTAAAATGCGCGCGTGTCCAGCCTCCCGTGACGTCACGGCTTGTGATTGGTTGCGTCGCCCATGTGACTGCGACGCAACCAATCACAAAGCCGGGACGTAATTTTAAAATCCTTAAGGGCCTGAAATTACGTCACGGCTTGCTGTGATTGGTTGCGTCGCCCATGTGACTGCGACGCAACCAATCACAAAGCCGGGACGTAATTTTAAAATCCTTAAGGACCTGAAATTACGTCACGGCTTGCTGTGATTGGTTGCGTCACCCATGTGACTGCGATGCAACCAATCACAAAGCCGGGACTTCACGTAAGGAAAGAAAAGCGCGAATTTTAAGCAAACAACGCTGCCGGTTCCCTCGGAGAGGTGAGTATAGCAATATTTTTTATTTTAATTCTTTCTTTTACACATTAATATGGTTCCCAGGGCCTGAAGGAGAGTTTCCTCTCCTTCAGACCCTGGGAACCATCAGGAATACCGTCCGATACTTGAGTCCCATTGACTTGTATTGGTATCGGGTATCAGTATCGGATTGGATCCGATACTTTGCCGGTATCGGCCGATACTTTCCGATACCGATACTTTCAAGTATCGGACGGTATCGCTCAACACTACTGATAATATTTCAGAAGAAGCTGAAACAAGCCCCTACAGGAATTACATATTTCTGTGTCTTATTATCTATTAACCCCTCTGTGACCTTAGACGTACTATCCCGTCGAGGTGACCTGGGCCTATCTGACCCTCGACGGGATAGTACGTCATAGCCGATCGGCCGCGCTCACGGGGGGAGCGCGGCCGATCGCGGCCGGGTGTCAGCTGACTATCGCAGCTGACATCCGGCACTATGTGCCAGGAGAGGTCACGGACCGCCCCCGGCACATTAACCCCCGGCACACCGCGATCAAACATGATCGCGGTGTACCGGCGGTATAGGGAAGCATCGCGCAGGGAGGGGGCTCCCTGCGGGCTTCCCTGAGACCCCCGGAGCAACGCGATGTGATCGCGTTGCTCTGAGGGTCTCTTACCTCCCTCCTCGCCGCAGGTCCCGGATCCAAGATGGCTGCGGCATCCGGGTCCTGCAGGGAGGGAGGTGGCTTACCGAGTGCCTGCTCAGAGCAGGCGCTGGTAAGCCTGCAGCCCTGCACAGCAGATCGTCGATCTGACAGAGTGCTGTGCACACTGCCAGATCAATGATCTGTGATGTCCCCCCCTGGGACAAAGTAAAAAAGTTTAAAAAAAATTCCCCACATGTGTGTAAAAAAAAAAATAAAAAAAATATCCTAAATAAAGAAAAAAAAAAAATATTATTCCCATAAATACATTTCTTTAGCTAAATAAAATAAAAAAATAAATAAAAGTACACATATTTAGTATCGCCGCGTCCGTAACGACCCAACCTATAAAACTGCCCAACTAGTTAACACCTTCAGTAAACACCGTAAGAAAAAAAAAAAAAAATGAGGCAAAAAACAACGCTTTATTATCATACCGCCGAACAAAAAGTGGAATAACACGCGATCAAAAAGACTGATATAAATAACCATGGTACCTGTTGTGAATTTGGATTCTGGGCTCCCCCGGTGGCTACTGGTGGAATTGAACTGTGTCTTCATCTTCTCTGTTCACCTGTTCCCATCAAGATGTGGGAGTCGCTATATAACCTTGCTGCTCTGTTAGTTGCTTGCCGGTCAACAATGTTATCAGAAGCCTCTCTGTGCTTGTTCCTGCTCCTAGACAACTACTAGATAAGTTGGACTCTTGTCCATGTTTGTTTTTGCATTTTTGTTCCAGTTCACAGCTGTAGTTTCGTTACTGTGTCTGGAAAGCTCTTGTGAACAGGAATTGCCACTCTGGTGTTATGAGTTAATGCCAGAGTTTTAAAGTAATTTCTGGATGGTGTTTTGATAGGGTTTTCAGCTGACCATGAAAGTGTCCTTTCTGTCTTCTGCTATGTAGTAAGTGGACCTCAAATTTGCTAAACCTATTTTCATACTACGTTTGTTATTTCATCTTAATTCACCGCCAATACATGTGGGGGGCCTCTGTCTCTTTTCGGGGTATTTCTCTAGAGGTGAGCTAGGACTAATATTTTCCTCTGCTAGCATTATTTAGTCCTCCGGCTGGTGCTGGGCATCTAGAATCAACGTAGGCATGCTACCCGGCCACTGCTAGTTGTGTGTTAGGTTTAGTTCATGGTCAGCTCAGTTCCCATCTTCCGAGAGCTAGTTCCTATATATGCTGATGCTATGTTCTCTTGCCATTGAGAACATGACAGTTTGACCGGCCCACTAAAGGGTTAAAATCCTTGGCTGAGAAAGGAGAGAAATAAGAAGTCTGCTGAGATTTTTTTTTTTTTTTTTTTCTCCTTCTAATCTTTGAATGGCTCTGTGTCCACCTGTTTGTAATGGATCTTCAGAGTGTAACTGCAGGTTTGAATAATCTCGCCACGAAGGTACAAAATTTGCAAGACTTTGTTTGTCATGCACCTGTATCTGAGCCGAGAATTCCTTTGCCGGAATTTTTCTCGGGGAATAGATCTGGGTTTCAGAATTTTCGAAATAATTGCAAATTATTTTTGTCCCTGAAATTTCGCTCTGCCGGAGATCCTGCACAGCAGGTCAGGATTGTGATTTCCTTGCTCCGGGGCGACCCTCAAGACTGGGCTTTCTCATTGACACCAGGGGATCCTGCGTTGCTCAATGTGGATGCGTTTTTTCTGGCCTTGGGGTTGCTTTATGACGAACCTCATTTGGAGCTTCAGGCAGAAAAAACTTTGATGTCCCTATCTCAGGGGCAAGATGAAGCGGAAATTTACTGCCAAAGATTCCGTAAATGGTCTGTGCTTACTCAGTGGAATGAGTGCGCCCTGGCGGCGACTTTCAGAGAGGGTCTCTCTGATGCCATTAAGGATGTTATGGTGGGGTTCCCTGTGCCTGCGGGTCTGAATGAGTCCATGACAATGGCTATTCAGATCGATAGGCGTTTGCGGGAGCGCAAACCAGTGCACCATCTGGCGGTGTCCACTGAGAAGTCGCCAGAGAGTATGCAGTGTGATAGAATTCTGTCCCGAAGCGAGCGGCAGAATTTTAGACGGAAAAATGGGTTGTGTTTCTATTGTGGTGATTCTACTCATGTTATATCAGCATGCTCTAAGCGCACTAAAAAGCTTGATAAATCTGTTTCCATTTGCACCTTACCGTCTAAGTTTATTCTATCTGTGACCCTGATTTGCTCTTTGTCATCTATTACCACGGACGCCTATGTCGACTCTGGCGCCGCTTTGAGTCTTATGGATTGGTCCTTTGCCAAACGCTGTGGGTATGATTTAGAGCCTTTGGAGACTCCTATTCCTCTGAAGGGGATTGACTCCACCCCATTGGCTAATAATAAACCACAATACTGGACACAAGTAACTATGCGTATTAATCCGGATCACCAGGAGATTATTCGCTTTCTGGTGCTGTATAATCTACATGATGATTTGGTGCTAGGATTGCCTTGGCTGCAATCTCACAACCCAGTCCTCGACTGGAGAGCTATGTCTGTGTTGAGCTGGGGATGTAAGGGGGCTCATGGGGATGTACCTGTGGTTTCCATTTCATCATCTATTCCCTCTGAAATTCCTGAGTTCCTGTCTGACTATCGTGACGTCTTTGAAGAATCCAAGCTTGGTTCGTTACCTCCGCACCGAGAGTGCGATTGTGCCATAGATTTAATCCCGGGTAGTAAATACCCAAAGGGTCGTTTGTTTAATCTGTCTGTGCCTGAACATGCTGCTATGCGAGAATATATAAAGGAGTCCTTGGAAAAGGGACATATTCGTCCATCGTCATCTCCCTTAGGAGCCGGTTTTTTCTTTGTGTCAAAAAAAGACGGCTCTTTGAGACCATGTATCGATTATCGGCTTTTGAACAAAATCACTGTTAAATATCAATACCCATTGCCGTTGCTGACTGATTTGTTTGCTCGCATAAAGGGGGCCAAGTGGTTCTCTAAGATTGACCTTCGTGGGGCGTATAATTTGGTGCGAATCAGGCAGGGGGATGAGTGGAAGACCGCATTTAATACGCCCGAGGGCCACTTTGAGTATTTAGTGATGCCTTTTGGTCTTTCAAATGCTCCGTCAGTTTTCCAGTCCTTTATGCATGATATTTTTCGCGATTATTTGGATAAATTTATGATTGTGTATCTGGATGATATTCTGATTTTTTCGGATGACTGGGACTCTCATGTCCAGCAAGTCAGGAGGGTTTTCCAGGTTTTGCGGTCTAATTCTTTGTGTGTGAAGGGTTCTAAGTGTGTTTTTGGGGTACAGAGGATTTCCTTTTTGGTATATATTTTTTCTCCCTCTTCCATTGAAATGGATCCTGTCAAGGTTCAAGCTATTTGTGATTGGACGCAGCCCTCTTCTCTTAAGAGTCTTCAGAAATTTTTGGGCTTTGCTAACTTTTATCGTCGATTTATTGCTGGTTTTTCAGATATTGCTAAGCCATTGACCGATTTGACTAAGAAGGGTGCTGATGTTGCTGATTGGTCCCCTGACGCTGTGGAGGCCTTTCGGGAGCTTAAGCGCCGTTTTTCCTCTGCCCCTGTGTTGCGTCAGCCTGATGTTGCTCTACCTTTTCAGGTTGAGGTCGACGCTTCTGAGATCGGAGCTGGGGCAGTGTTGTCGCAGAAAAGTTCTGACTGCTCCGTGATGAGGCCTTGTGCCTTCTTTTCCCGTAAATTTTCGCCCGCTGAGCGGAATTATGATGTTGGGAATCGGGAGCTTTTGGCCATGAAGTGTGCTTTTGAGGAGTGGCGCCATTGGCTTGAGGGGGCCAGACATCAGGTGGTGGTATTGACTGACCACAAAAATTTGATTTATCTTGAGACTGCCAGGCGCCTGAATCCTAGACAGGCGCGCTGGTCATTATTTTTCTCTCGGTTTAATTTTGTGGTGTCATACCTACCGGGTTCTAAGAATGTTAAGGCGGATGCCCTTTCTAGGAGTTTTGAGCCTGACTCGCCTGGTAACTCTGAGCCCACAGGTATCCTTAAGGATGGAGTGGTATTGTCAGCCGTTTCTCCAGACCTGCGGCGGGCCTTGCAGGAGTTTCAGGCGGATAGACCGGATCGTTGCCCACCTGATAAACTGTTTGTTCCTGATGATTGGACCAGTAGAGTCATCTCTGAGGTTCATTCTTCTGCGTTGGCAGGTCATCCTGGCATTTTTGGTACCAGGGATTTGGTGGCAAGGTCCTTCTGGTGGCCTTCTCTGTCACGAGATGTGCGAGGCTTTGTGCAGTCTTGTGACGTTTGTGCTCGGGCCAAGCCTTGTTGCTCTCGGGCTAGTGGATTATTGTTGCCCTTGCCTATTCCTAAGAGGCCTTGGACGCACATCTCGATGGATTTTATTTCAGATCTGCCTGTTTCTCAGAAGATGTCTGTCATCTGGGTGGTGTGTGACCGTTTCTCTAAGATGGTCCATTTGGTTCCTCTGCCCAAGTTGCCTTCTTCTTCCGAGTTGGTTCCTCTGTTTTTTCAAAATGTTGTTCGTTTGCATGGTATTCCTGAGAATATCATTTCTGACAGAGGGACCCAATTCGTGTCTAGATTTTGGCGGGCATTCTGTGCTAGGATGGGCATAGATTTATCTTTTTCGTCCGCTTTCCATCCTCAGACGAATGGCCAGACCGAGCAGACTAATCAGACCCTGGAGACATATCTGAGGTGTTTTGTGTCTGCTGACCAGGATGATTGGGTTGCTTTTTTGCCATTGGCAGAGTTCGCTCTCAATAATCGGGCCAGCTCTGCCACTTTGGTGTCCCCGTTTTTCTGTAATTCGGGGTTTCATCCTCGATTTTCCTCTGGTCAGGTGGAATCTTCGGATTGTCCTGGAGTGGATGCTGTGGTGGAGAGATTGCATCAGATCTGGGAGAAGGTGGTGGACAATTTGAGGTTGTCCCAGGAGAAGACTCAGCTTTTTGCCAACCGCCACCGTCGTGTTGGTCCTCGGCTTTGTGTTGGGGACTTGGTGTGGTTGTCTTCTCGTTTTGTCCCTATGAGGGTCTCTTCTCCTAAGTTTAAGCCTCGGTTCATCGGCCCGTATAAGATATTGGAGATTCTTAACCCTGTTTCCTTCCGTTTGGACCTCCCTGCATCCTTTTCTATTCATAACGTTTTTCATCGGTCATTATTGCGCAGGTATGAGGTACCGGTTGTGCCTTCCGTTGAGCCTCCTGCTCCGGTGTTGGTTGAGGGTGAGTTGGAGTACGTTGTGGAGAAAATCTTAGACTCTCGTGTTTCCAGACGGAGACTCCAGTATCTGGTCAAGTGGAAGGGATACGGCCAGGAGGATAATTCTTGGGTGAATGCATCTGATGTTCATGCCTCTGATTTGGTTCGTGCCTTTCATAGGGCCCATCCTGATCGCCCTGGTGGTTCTGGTGAGGGTTCGGTGCCCCCTCCTTGAGGGGGGGGTACTGTTGTGAATTTGGATTCTGGGCTCCCCCGGTGGCTACTGGTGGAATTGAACTGTGTCTTCATCTTCTCTGTTCACCTGTTCCCATCAAGATGTGGGAGTCGCTATATAACCTTGCTGCTCTGTTAGTTGCTTGCCGGTCAACAATGTTATCAGAAGCCTCTCTGTGCTTGTTCCTGCTCCTAGACAACTACTAGATAAGTTGGACTCTTGTCCATGTTTGTTTTTGCATTTTTGTTCCAGTTCACAGCTGTAGTTTCGTTACTGTGTCTGGAAAGCTCTTGTGAACAGGAATTGCCACTCTGGTGTTATGAGTTAATGCCAGAGTTTTAAAGTAATTTCTGGATGGTGTTTTGATAGGGTTTTCAGCTGACCATGAAAGTGTCCTTTCTGTCTTCTGCTATGTAGTAAGTGGACCTCAAATTTGCTAAACCTATTTTCATACTACGTTTGTTATTTCATCTTAATTCACCGCCAATACATGTGGGGGGCCTCTGTCTCTTTTCGGGGTATTTATCTAGAGGTGAGCTAGGACTAATATTTTCCTCTGCTAGCATTATTTAGTCCTCCGGCTGGTGCTGGGCATCTAGAATCAACGTAGGCATGCTACCCGGCCACTGCTAGTTGTGTGTTAGGTTTAGTTCATGGTCAGCTCAGTTCCCATCTTCCGAGAGCTAGTTCCTATATATGCTGATGCTATGTTCTCTTGCCATTGAGAACATGACAGGTACCGCTGAAAACGTCATCTTGTCCCGCAAAAAACGAGCCACCATACAGAATCATCAGCAAAAAAATAAAAAGGTATAGTCCTGAGAATAAAGCGATACCAAAATAATTATTTTTTCTGTAAAATAGTTTTTATCGTATAAAAGCGCCAAAACATAAAAAAAAGATATAAATGAGATATCGTTGTAATCGTACTGACCCGATGAATAAAACTGCTTTATCAATTTTACCAAACGCGGAACGGTATAAACGCCTCCCCCAAAAGAAATTCATGAATAGCTGGTTTTTGATCACTCTACCTCACAAAAATCGGAATAAAAAGCGATCAAAAAATGTCACGTGTCCGAAAATGTAACCAATAAAAACGTCAACTCGTCCCGCAAAAAACAAGATCTCACATGACTCTGTGGACTCAAATATGGAAAAATTACAGCTCTCAAAATGTGGTAACGCAAAAAATATTTTTTGCAATGAAAAGCGTCTTTCAGTGTGTGACGGCTGCCAATCATAAAAATCCGCTAAAAAACCCGCTATAAAAGTAAATCAAACCCCCCTTCATCACCCCCTTAGTTAGGGAAAAATAAAAAAATTAAAAAATGTATTTATTTCCATTTTCCCATTAGGGTTAGGGTTAGGGCTAGAGTTAGGACTAGAGTTAGGGTTAGGGTTAGGGCAAGGGTTAGGGCTAGGGTTAGGGTTAGGGCTAGGGTTAGGGCTAGGGTTAGGGCTAGGGTTGGGGCTAGGGTTAGGGCTAGGGTTAGGGTTAGGGCTAGGGTTAGGGCTAGTGTTACGGCTAGTGTTAGGGCTAGTGATAGGGCTAGGGTTATTGCTGGGGTTAGGGCTAGGGTTGGGGATAGGGTTGGGGGGTACAGTTAGGGTTGGGGCAAAAGATAGGGTTAGGGTTTGGATTACATTTATGGTTGGGAATAGGGTTGGTGTGTCTGGGTTACAGGAGTGGTTAGGGTTACTGTTGGGATTAGGGTAAGGGGTGTGTTTGGATTAGGGTTTCAGTTATAATTGGGGGTTTTCCACTGTTTAGGCACATCAGGGGCTCTCCAAACGGGACATGGCATCCGATCTGAACTCCAGCCAATTCTGCGTTGAAAAAGGAAAACAGTGCTCCTTCCCTTCAGAGCTCTCCCGTGTGCCCAAACAGGGGTTTACCCCAACATATGGGGTATCAGCGTACTCAGGACAAATTGGACATAATCTTTTGGGGTCCAATTTCTCCTGCTACCCTTGGGAAAATACAAAAGTGGGGGCCAAAAAATAAGTTTTGTGGGAAAAAAAAAGATTTTTTATTTTCACGGCTCTGCGTTGTAGACTGTAGTGAAACACTTGGGGGTTCAAAGTTCTCACAACACATCTAGATAAGTTCCTTGGGGGGGTCTAGTTTCCAATATGGGGTCACTTGTGGGGGGTTTGTACTGTTGGGTACATCAGGGGCTCTGCAAATGCAACGTGACGCCTGCAGACCAATCCATTTAAGTCTGCATTCCAAATGGCGCTCCTTCCCTTCCGAGCTCTGTCATGCGCCCAAACAGTGGTTCCCCCCCACATATGGGGTATCAGCGTACTCAGGACAAATTGGACAACAACTTTTCGGGTCCAATTTATCCTGATACCCTTGTGAAAATACAAAACTGGGGGCTAAAAAATCATTTTTGTGAAAAAAAAAGGAATTTTTATTTTCACGGCTTTGCGTTATAAACTGTAGTGAAACACTTGGGGGTTCAAAGTTCTCACAACACATCTAGATAAGTTCCTTGGGGGGTCTAGTTTCCAATATGGTGTCACTTGTGGGGGTTTTTAATGTTTAGGCACATCAGGGGCTCTCCAAACGCAACATGGCATCCCATCTTAATTCCAGTCAATTTTGCATTGAAAAGTAAAATGGCGCTCCTTCCCTTCCGAGCTCTGCTATGCGCCCAAACAGTGGTTTACCACCACATATGGGGTATCGTCGTACTCAGGACAAATTGCACAACAACTTTTGTGGTCTAATTTCTTCTCTTACCCTTGGGGAAATTAAAAAATGGGGGCGAAAAGATCATTTTTGTGAAAAAATATGATTTTTTATTTTTACGGCTCTGCATTATAAACTTCTGTGAAGCACTTGTTGGGTCAAAGTGCTCACCACACATCTAGATAAGTTCCTTAAGGGGTCTACTTTCCAAAATGGTGTCACTTGTGGGGGGTTTCAATGTTTAGGCACATCAGGGGCTCTCCAAACGCAACATGGCGTCCCATCTCAATTCCAGTCAATTTTGCATTGAAAAGTCAAATGGCGCTCCTTCCCTTCCGAGCTCTGCCCTGCGCCCAAACAATGGTTTACACCCACATATGGGGTATCAGCGTACTCAGGACAAATTGCACAACAATTTTTGGTGTCCAATTTCTTCTCTTACCCTTGGGAAAATAAAAAATTGGGGGCGAAAAGATCATTTTTGTGAAAAAATATGATTTTTTATTTTTACGGCTCTGCATTATAAACTTCTGTGAAGCACTTGTTGGGTCAAAGTGCTCACCACACATCTAGATAAGATCCTTAGGGGGTCTACTTTCCAAAATGGTGTCACTTGTGGGGGGTTTCAATGTTTAGGCACATCAGGGGCTCTCCAAATGCAACATGGCGTCCCATCTCAATTCCAGTCAATTTTGCATTGAAAAGTCAAATGGCGCTCCTTTCCTTCCGAGCTCTGCCATGCGCCCAAACAGTGGTTTACCCCCACATATGGGGTATCAGCGTACTCAGGACAAATTGTACAACAAATTTTGGGGTCTATTTTCTCCTGTTACCCTTGGTAAAATAAAACAAATTGGAGCTGAAATAATTTTTTTGTAAAAAAAAGTTAAATGTTCATTTTTATTTAAACATTCCAAAAATTTCTGTGAAACACCTGAAGGGTTAATAATTTTGTTGAAAGTGGTTTTGAGTACCTTGCGGGGTGCAGTTTTTAGAATGGTGTCACACTTGGGTATTTTCTATCATATAGACCCCTCAAAATGACTTCAAATGAGATGTGGTCCCTAAAAAAAAATGGTGTTGTAAAAATGAGAAATTGCTGGTCAACTTTTAACCCTTATAACTCCGTCAACCAAAAAAATTTTGGTTCCAAAGTTGTGCTGATGTAAAGTAGACATGTGGGAAATGTTACTTTTTAATTATTTTGCGTGACATATGTCTGTGATTTAAGGGCATAAAAATTCAAAGTTGGAAAATTGCGAAATTTTCAAAATTTTCGCCAAATATTCGTTTTTTTCACAAATAAACTTAAATTATATCGAATAAATTTTATCACTATCATGAAGTACAATATGTCACGAGAAAACAATGTCAGAATCGCCAAGATCCGTTGAAGCGTTCCAGAGTTATAACCTCATAAAGGGACAGTGGTCAGAATTGTAAAAATTGGCCTGGTCATTAACGTGCAAACCACCCTTGGGGTGAAGGGGTTAACACTGATATTATATCAGACTTATAGAGGGCTGGTGCATGTAACGCATATCAATAATCATCCATCCACGTTAGTATATTATTGAATCACTCCTCTCCAATTTTTAATCATATCTTACCTTGCACTAATCATTCTCAGTTGTGTAATGAAGAACTATTATAATAAATTAATAACATAATACCTTAAGAAATGAATAATTATAATTATATAAAACTATAATTAGACTCACAATTAATCACAAACCTTCTCACATAGGTGTACAATACACCTGTCACCATGAAAATGCAGTCCAATCTGAAGCCACCATGATATAGGGCAGGACTATAAAAGCTAGAAAAGCAGAGGTTTAAATTATGAAAACACAGGTTAGGCTATGGCACACTATCAGTATTTGGTCAGTATTTTAGGTCAGTATTTATAAGCCAAAATCAGGAGTGGAACAATCAGAGGAAAAGTATAATAGAAAAACATCACCACTCTGCGATTTAGAAAATATTAATTTTCCTTTAGGGTCAGAGGCTCCAAGTTAGGTCCAAATTTGAAACCAAAAAGGGTTAATAACTTTAAATACAATATTTTTGGCTAGTTTTAAGAGATTTGATAGAACTTGCTACTTTGTTCTCAAATAGTTTTCATGCTCAAGTGACATTTCAGTATAAATACCAGCATCTTATCCACAGAGACCAAACCTTTAGTTCATAAACACTGACATGACACAAGCAACATTAGATATATTTCAACATAGACTTGTTTAATTTACTCCGTTGACCTTAAGCTTAATGGTTTGCTAATTAGTAAGAGATTTGTGTTGGCAGTAGATTACAGTTTAATAATTCTCTATCATGGCCAGTGTTAAGTTTATAGATCAATAAAGTCTATTGTATTTTACACGAAATGGAGAAATAAATTAAAATAGTGTTAAGCTTAAAGCTACCGTTGAAGTCAGAATTCACCTTCTGCATGCACGCTCAGAGACTAATCGCTTGTACATTTTTTTGGGCAGCTCTTAAATAACTACCAAGTTAATTAAATTCAACTTTGCTTCATAAATGAATTTAAATATACAGATGAACAATAAAAAAGAAAGCTTCATTTGGAGGTTTTGCTATTTTTAAGTAAGAATGAGCTGACAAAAAATGAGAGAATCCAAAATACACATACCTAGGCAAAGATTATGAGGTACATGGCTGGTTTCGCAATAGATTTGTGCCTAAATGCAAAGCTAAGAAAAAGACATATACTAAAGGCCGAACTTACACATACATACACCGTTAATATTACAATATGCAGTATATGCATGTTTATGGAAATTTAAGGGCTAACGTTTCTCTTTGTGGTGAGTGACAAGTCTGGTATGCCAGTGTAAGGATGCTTATTAACTGTGCAGCTCTCCTCCTTCTAAAAAAATCATAGAAAGTAGCTTGTTAAAGGGTTGATATTGACATTTTTTGCAGTGCTACTTCCAATAGGTGGCACTAGAGTTCTAGTCCTCTTCCTCGCAGAAGAGGAAATTTGAATATGGAAATGTAAGGCAAAAAGGGAGACTTTAGACATATAGCTCTGTGTTTAAAGCTATAAGTTATAATCTGTGTCTTCAGAGTCGTGAGGTGTAAATTTAGTACTAATTAGACATGATGGAACATTAAACCTATTTATTACCAGCACACCTCCAGATACTGGATCGCCATTTGGAAATTATGTGTGGCTACTTTTGGGGACCCATTGAAATGATTTTAACCCCTCAACGTCCACTGACTGACACAGTCCATCATGGCCAGGTGTCAGTTCCCACACGAGGACTGTGATTGTGTGCAGTTAAAATGTCACTGCTTGTAAACATGCAGTGACAGTTCAGTGTTGACAGCTGTCTGTGACAGCTGAGAGGTACAGGAAGAGGCGCAGGTTCCCATGCTGTCGGTCCCGCACCCAGATCAATCTGACTGACCAATCACAGCATGATCGTGCAGGAGATGATGAAATATCAGTGGCCGAGTGTCTGCACTAACAGCCAGGAATGGTGTCAGCGTCATCCCGGCTGTTAACCCCCTAAATGCTATGATCGTGCTTGCAGCATTCAGGAGTGAGGCAGAGGTATGGGAGCTCCCTCTGACTTCAGATTGGTGTCCCAGAGAAGTCATTGCTGGTGCCCAATCATTGCCATGGTGACCCGGGGGCGTTATGATGACCCCCAGGTCACCAAGCAACAAAAAGCTTCTAAGACCATGCTCACAACATGGTGTTAGAAGCTTTCAGTATACAGTGGGTATGGAAAGTATTCAGACCCCTTTACATTTTTCAATGTTTGTTTCATTGCAGCCATTTGGTAAATTCAAAAAAGTTCATTTTTTTCTCATTAATGTACACTCAGCACCCCATCTTGACTAAAAAAAAACAGAAATGTAGAAATGTTTGCATATTTATTAAAAAAAGAAAACCTGAAACATTATATGGTCATAAGTATTCAGACCCTTTGCTCAGTATTGAGTAGAAGCACCCTTTTGAGCTAGTACAGCCATGAGACTTCAAGAGGGGATATAGAGGGGTCTAATTTCCAAAATGTTGTCACTTTTGCGGGGTTTTCACTATTTAAGCACAACAGGGGCACTCCAAAGGCAACATGGCGTCCGCTCTCGATTCCAGCTAACTTTGGGTTCAAAACATGAAATGGTGCTCTTTTCCTTCCGAGCCCTGCTGTGCCCCCAAATAGTGGTCTTCCTCTACACATGGGGTATCACTGTACTCAGGAGAAATTGCAAGTTTTGGGGTTCATTTTCTCCTGCTACCTTTGTTAAAATAAAAAAAAAGTGCTAAAAGATGATTTTTGTGGAAGAAATGTGATTTTTAATATTCACAGTTCTAAGTTATAAGCTTATGTGAAGCACCTGGGTGTTCAAGGCACTCACCAAATATCTAGATAAGTCCCTTGAGGGGTCTAGTTTCCAAAATGGTGTCACTTGTGGGAGGTTTCCACTGTTTAGACACATCAGGGGCTCTCCAAGCGTTACATGGCTTCCCCTCTTAAATCCAGTCAATTTTACGTTCAAAATCTCAAATAGTTCTTCCCTTCCGAGCCCTGCCGTGCACCTAGAGTGGTCTTCCTCCACACATCAGTGTGCTCAGGAGAAATTGCACAACAAATTTTGTAGTTCATTTTCTCCTGATACCCTTGAGAAAATCTAAAAATTGTGTCCAAAATAAACTTTTTGTGAAAAAAGTTAAATGTTGATTTTTCTCCTTCCATATTGCTTCAGTTCATCTGATGCATCTAAAGGGTTAATAAACTTCTTGAATGTGGTTTTGAACACCTTGAGGGGTGCAGTTTTTAGAATAGTCTCACTTTTCGGTATTTTCAGTATTTTCTTGCATTTAACCCTTATAACTTCCTAACAAAAAGAAATAATGTTTCAAAAACTGTGCTGATCTAAAGTAGACATGTGGGAAATATTATTTATTAGGGATTTTGTGTGACATAATGGTCCGATTTAGGGGCACAAAAACTAAAAGTTTGAAAAATGTGAAACTTTCAAAATTTTTCCCAAATTTAATATTTTTTCATAAATATACACAAGAAATTTTGAAGAAATTTTACCACTATCATAAAGTACATGAAAAAACAATCTCAGAATCAGTGAGATCCGTTGAAGTGGTCCAGAGTTATAACCACATAAAATTACAGTGGTCATATTTCAAAATTAAGGCCTGGTCATTAACCTACAAAGTGGGTTGAAAAGGGGGCCACCCTCATATGTCAGCATTCATTCCATCGGACTTGCATAGATAATGGGAGTCACTGTGTAAGATCAAGATACTACTTTTGCAGTCCTGCTGACATACAGTATACTGTATAATTAATAGCTACCATAAGCTTATAATTTGAAAATCTTTGTAAATAGGTGAGTATATATGTTACGATCCCGCCACTCGCTATCTCCTAGGGATTTTGTGAGTGACTGTTTTGCCACCATATGGATAGCAGTGGTGTGTCAGGCTTTCAATGCTATGAGATAGTTTAGCTGCACTATGGATAGCAGGGGCATGTGGGCTGTCAGTGTAGTGGTTTCACCCAGGTGTTTTCCTTTCTGGAAAAGAGCTAGACTATTTAACATGCTGGCAATGTTAGGTCATTGCCAATTGTAACTTCAGCTCAGTAGTGAGTTTACTCTGCTATGTTTTATGATATTCTGACCTTTTGTTGCCAGACCTTGGGTTTTCCTTTTGACTGCACGATTGTATAAACCCTTTAGCCTTTGACGCATTCTGATCTTATTTACCAGACCCCACACTTTGCCCTTGACTTTCCATTTGTCTTATCCCATTGTTTTTGATGTAACTTCCTGGCCTTTGACTTTGAGCCTTTTGACCACTCTGCCTCATGGCTAATCCGTGAGTAGTGACTAATGTCACAATACATTTGTGGATGTCTATGTATGTATATGTCTATGTGTATGGCTTTCTGTCACCTTTGTATTTCCATCTGTGCATGGCAGATGTCTATTAATATCATCTAGACATAAGCAAAAGTTAAGATGCATCTGCCTAAACTGTAATACATTGTCAGCAGTGAATCATATGATGTTTAAATTATAATTAGGTTCATACATAATATTTCACAAGTATTTTATGTTTTTGCTGGTAACTAAATAGTAAAAAACGAATACTAGTGAGATAAGATGCATCTATCTTTAAACTCCTAGTGTTTTCAGTATTAAAAATAAATATTGTGGTTCCCTTTTTTAGAAATAATGATGCTCGTGTTTGTTCAGATTGATATATGCACAGCTACCCATTTTTATCTATTTATCTGGGTCCAATTAGAGACAGTTATGTGATTCACAATGCTGCGTTATTATGCTTGTTGTCAGCAGGAAGACTATTAGAACATTTCCCATGTCGCACAAAGCACAGCATAAAACACATTTTCACTGTTTGTTGTTTTGGTATTTTTGTTCCGTCTTTTGATTTATTGAGGCTTACTGTCAAGCATGTCATTTTTTTTATTATTTTTTCTACTACTGCATTTTAAATGGTATATGTAGAATAAAAAGGTAGATACTTGCAATCATAAGAGTCGCTAACAAGTTGATGGTTATTTTAAAAGGAACCTGTCTTTATGATTATGTTGCCTGAACCAAAGACAACACGAATCAGAGCCTGAATGGGCAATTACAGACAGGTATGTTTTAATCTGAAACACTGTGGCTTTCAGAGTAAACATATATTGCTGAGGACTAAAGGCAGAGACATGAACAATAGTCCACTGCAATCCAGAGCTGACTTCTCAGTACCCAACTCCATTTGATTAAAACGTCTCTCTTAAATGTATTCTGAAGAGAGGAAGTGTAATAAGAGCTCTGACTATCAATAGGAACATGGTCTGGAGTAGCCAGCAGGGGACTGCATGGGCCTAGTAAGGTCCTTTCCTGTAGAATGAGTCAGCAACATTTCTGCAGAATTTCAGAGTGAACCATATGCGAGGTGAACCTAGCCTCTCTGCTGCCTAAGGCGAACTGCAAAACGGCACCCCCCTCCACAGTAAATTTTTAAAATCAGTAGAAATTAATCTAGTTCATACAGATTTATTTCTATCCTGTGAAAATTTGTACAATAGTGGACATTTTAATTTAGAGAAATAGAAAAAAAGATGTCCGAACACAAGTATATCAGCGCCATCACTGCATATACAAGAACCACACAGAAGAATCCAAAACATGGATCATTAATGGCAATGGCAGACCTGGCACAAGCATACAGACACACAATGATGGCTGCAGAGCTGTGGTCCTGTAGGCAGACACAGTCCTGCATCCTTATAGCACATGAGGCAGCACTGCTTGCCAACCTATTATCTTTGGCACATGCCTACAAAACTCTGGACAGCTTCAGTGTGGCCGCTGCCTGGCACTAACTAGTCAGACATGTCTACCATGCAGCACCATCCACACACCACATGCAACAACCTGCAGTCTGAGCATCAACAAGCCGCCACTGCAATAAGCTGGTAAAATGGCACATCTTCCCCAACAGATCACGTCTCATTCTCTTAGCCAACCACAAGCGCCGCACGCAGGGATGTCCGGAGCAAATAGCAGGGGTCTTCCAATTAGGTTGAGCGAGGGATGTGGGAGCAGGAAGTGAGACAAGCGCCACCGACCAACCACCGATTGGGAGAAACATGGCTGGTTATCTGTACTTACCGAAGGGCAGCATTGGATGTGATGTGTAAGCTATGACCAATCAGTCCTGCAGCAGAGGCATATGTGAAATGAACAATGCATCCTGCATCAGGGTCATACATAGAAATCATGGGGCCCCATAGCAGAAGTTTTAATTGGACTTCCCCCAAAAAATATATATATATATATTTGGCTGGGTCACATAGGTACATATTTCACAACTCTGCCATCCTTACAAAGTGATTCTCCTCCTACTGAAAACCCTACATTATTTTTTCATTGCCCCCATGAAGTATGATGCCAACAAAAGTGCCCCACAAACACTGTATAATCCCCCACAGTGAATTCTTCCACAGTACCCTCCACAAACACTGTATGATCCCCCACAGTGAATTCTTCCACAGTACCCTCCACAAACACTGTATGATTAACCTACTGTACCCTTTTAACTGCCCCGGCACAGTATGATCCCCAACTGTGACCCCCACAGAGCCCTCAATGTAGTATAATGGACCTACATAAAGTATAATGTTCCCTACACCTCTTCACACTGTATAATGGCCTCCAACACAGCCCTCAAATAGCCCTCTATAAAGTATAAAGGCTGCCTCATAGCCCTCCAAGTATTATTAATGCTTCCATAAAGTATAATTGGCTCCATATATTATAATACACCATCCATAGTCTTCCACATAGTATAATGCACTACATAGTCCTCCTTATAGTATATTTCACCCCCATAGTTCTCCATATAGTATAAGGCACCCCCATAGTCCCCCATATAGTATAATTCACCCCCATATGGTATAATGAACCCCCATAGTCCTCTCTATAGTATAATGCACCCCATAGTCCTGCCTATAGTATAATGCACCCCATTGTCCCCCATATGGTATATTGCACCCCTATAGTCCTCCATATAGTATAAGGCACCCCCATAGTCCCCTATATAGTATAATGCACCCCATATAGTATAATGAACCCCATAGTCCTCCATATAGTATAATGCATCCCCATAGTCCTCCATATAGTATAATGCACACCCATAGTTCTCCATATAGTATAATACAACCCCATAGACTTCCATGTAGCATAATGCATCCCATAGTTTTCAATACAGTCCTCCATGTATTATCATGCCTATACCCATAGTAGTCCATCAGTGTACTCACGGTTTTACAAAAAAAAGTAAATATTCACCTCTCTCCTTTCTGCTCTGGTCTCCTCAGCGTGTGTCTCCCACTCTGCATGGCTCAGTACAGGGGCACTCAGTGATGATGTCATCGCTCCCTGTCATGCTGAGCTGCAGAGGTTAGATAGCGGCATCTGGCACCTGGAAGAATTCATTCAAACTATAGAAACAGGAGTGGCATCCATGGGGGGCCCATGCTACCAATAGGCCCTCTGGGGATGCCACCCTCTATTTACCAGCAGATAAAGCCACCTTAGACAACCAATTCAGGTTTCCTCATGATAGGTGCGCCCCTGTCTCCCAGATGCCTAGAGATTAGCAAATCCCACTGAAACCTGCTGGATTGGATGAGGAAGAGGTATGAGGAGGGTGTAATCGTGGTATGGAGAGGAATGAAAAGAGGTAGAGGTGGATATACCATGGATGCTGCCTGTGCAGCTGCACAGCAGCCCAACAGGCAAGGGGGTCCATGTCTATGTCGAAAGCAGAAGGAATTGTGCATTATGATGAGTTATTGGGCTCTACAGACTCCTTATATTGTTCTTGCATGGGGCTCGCTTCTGTCTGTGTCCGCTCCTGAAAAGGGGTGTTTCTATGGGTAACATTTTTGGTGGCAAACTTGGAGACACAATCTCTTCCCTCTTAGGATAGTTTCACATCACACTTGCATATTTTTCTATGCATGTGAATCCATCACAAACTGGATGCACACGGATCAGTTTTTGGCCCCAATGACTTTCAATGGGGATGGAAACACTTGCATGTGCATCCAGGTGTCACTGTTTTGCCCTGGATCTGTGTGGATCCATGGCAAAATGTATTTTTCACTGAGACAAAATCTGCATAGAGATGCGCTTTTGGTCTCTGTGAAAAGTAACGTGATGGCGTGGATCCACACGAATCCGTAGCACCATGTGCAAATTTACAATGGATGCCTATGGGCAGGGAAACAGCCAGACAGTACAGACCCCAGCAGATCTGTACTTCTGGGCTATGATGCATGAACTGTGTATGCGCAGGGATGCAGCTCTAATTGACCTGCCCCTTGGTGGATGTCAATATGGGTCCTATGGACCCATGAAAGATGCTTGCAGCATCCAGTTTGTTTAGTGTGTGGGAATCCGTGGGCATACAAGGTTTTCCTGTATGCCCACGGATTAAAAAATATGCAAGTGTAAAACCAGCCTTCATTTTTTTATCTAAAAAAATTGGTAAGTATGGGTTGGAAAAGTTACTATAAAAGTACAAATGTGCCTGCTCCACAGAACCTGCACTAAGCAATATCTGTTTATAAAGATCGATAGCTGGAAACCTCTTCTTGACTTTCTCCTCTGATCCATTCAGAGCGGAAATTTGGATAAAATGACCCGTGGGATTCTACTGCAGGGACATATGTTAATCACACACAAATCAATGGTATACACCATTTACTACGCACACCACACTATACCCTATATAAAGCAGCCAGTATGTGATCTTCAGCTGTTACCTGAAGTTGCACTGAGGGCAGGAGCTGGTGTGATTGGTCACCATGTCCTTTGAGCAGTTTGTCACTTCACAAAGCTGCCAGTGCAGACTGTGAAGGCATGGTGTGTAAGGTAACACAACTATGGGGACTTATCACTACAGAGGAGAATCGAAGAGTTAGCATTCATCTTCTGAAGGTCAGGTATGTGATGAATACAGACACAGTCACATGCTTCAGAGGGGTAGATGGCCGATCGCACTTTCAGGGCTGGAGGGGGTGGAGGAGGCAGCGCCAACTGCAGTTTATATTAAATGTGAAAGTAGGCAGCCTCCTCCCCTGTCCTCCCTCCCAAGTCCCCCAGCTCTTCTCTGTTGTCTTCTTCTCACACAGTGACTCACACTGACAAACAGGATTGCTGGATTCACATTTTCTGACTGCAGGGCGGCTGCTGTCCTCTGTCTCCCTGCTGCCTGAAGCCAAATGCTCAACTGGCCTCATTATAGGTGCACCCCTGACCATACGTAGATGCAATTGCGCTGTAAGGCTCTGATTTGTTCTGTCAGGGTTCAGGCAGCATGAGTCTAATGACATGTTCACATTAAGGGCATATTTAACTATAAGTGGGGAAAAGTAAGCAGAATGTTTTTATTTTGTAGTAGCAGTGCTTTTAAGTAAAGGGGAATTTCTTACCAAAACATTCAGCCTAACACAACAAACTCTGGAGAATTCAAATGGGTAGTCAAAAAGTCATTTGAAGGGCAGAAGGAGGGTATGTGTCCATGTTCAGGAATACATCCGGATTAGCTGGGGATGGAATGCTGCTTACAGCCGCAGCGTTCAACCCGCAGTGGCCAGATGTTACAGCATAGTGGAGGGGATTTTATGAAATCCCATCTCCACCATGCGTGCGAACATGCATACGGCAGCCCTGCGTTAATGGACATGCGGCGCGTCTTTTTAGAACGCAGTATGTCTGTTTACCTTGCAGCGACGCTCTGTCACCACAAGGTAAATCACAGGGCCCTATGTATGGGGTGCGGTGAATCCGGATGTGTTCACTGAACACATTTGGAATCACCGAGCGTACAGATGGGGGCAGCGATTTGGGCGGAGCGGAATTTCTGCTTCGTCCAAAGCGCAGTCATTACGGAACGTGGACACGCACCCTTACATTTAAAAAATGCTGCATGTAAAATGCAATGAACCTAGTGGGTAAAAAATCTAAAATGATCAGTGCCATATTCTGACTGAGACCAATTTAGGTTTACTTGTATAAGCAACGACCAAAATGTTTACCAAAAAAGGAACTGATTTGGGTGGATGCACAGAAGATTTTAAAATCCTCAGAGTTTATAAAGAACATGTTTCAGAATACATTGATTAAACAAAGCTTTGCATTTAGTTAAAGTGTGTTGGAGTGTTTGGGTATTAACATGCATGAGAAAGCAACAGTGAGGATCACACTGTAAACCTCATACTGGCTGTCGGCTCTCCTGACCTGAACTTGACAGCTGCATAGAAATACATCATGCTGTCTTGCTCAGGAGAGGCGCCAAGCCAGTGCATGCAGTGCGATGCGATTCTTGCACAAGAAATACGGCAGTCTGTCTCTGCCTTAAGAAGGGGTTTACTATTGTGAGGTAACTATGAAAGTGATGTTAAAGTACATCAAAGTCACAAACCTAGCCTTGTAGAGATCTGTTCAGCCTTACCTTTACTCAAATGCTTTTAAGCACTTAACAAAATCCCTGACAAATGGCAATTCGCATCACAACCACTGTATGTTTCCACATAGACATGAACTATATGAACAAAAATATTCAGACACACCTTTCAATTACTAAATTTAAGTTTTTCATTCAGTTCCATTGCCACAAGTGCATAAAATCAAGCACTTAGCCATGCAGTCTGCCTTTACTAACTTTTATGCTACTGTCATAGGGTGTCATCATTGCAAAAACGTAAGCTTGTGAACTTTATTCTTTCTTAAATTTCCTTGATCACCTGTAAATGATATTGAAAAGTGAAAGCATTTAGGAACCACAGCACATCAGCGATCTACTTCCAGAGTGGAGCCATCGAGTGCCGAGGGATGTAGTGTATAAAAGCCACCACTGCTCTCCTGGCCCCATAAGTGTATAGTTCCAAATCTCTTCTGACATTATTAGCATTAATATCTGCCCCCAACTGCACACCATAGGCCTCTTCTGTACCTGCATAGATGAGCATGTGCATGCAGACATTACCATCAACAGCGTCGTTCATTGGATGGAGAGGTGCAAAGTTTACCACCAGTAGACCGTGTGGCAGTGGTAATGACTTTTGTGGAGTGATAAATCATGCTTTTATTACAGTTTAAAGGACATTATCTGCTTGACTGCACTGTACCAACTGTAAAGTCTGTTAGAGTAGTGATAGTGATCTGCTTTTGAGACATTGACCTAGGTCTCTAAGCTCCAATGAAAATAAGCTAAAATACTTCATGCTAAATATTATGGGCAATTGGATACTTCCAACTTTGTGGGATACGTTTGGGGAAGGCCCTTTTTTTCTTCCAGTCTTACTGTCCCCTGGGACACACCACAAGTTCCCTATAGGCATGGCTAGGTGAGTTTGGTGTGGAAAAAATTAACTGGCTCATACAGAAGCCTTTCCTCAACCCAATATATCACATTTCTGATAAAACAGCATAGATATTGTAAGTCAGGCCTTGTTATCCAACATCACAGTCTTACCTCACAACTGCTCTTCTGGATGAATGGGCAAATTCTCAGATACACTGTAAAGTCTTGTAGAAGTATTCCCCACAAGAGTAGAAGCTGTTATAGTTAAAAAAAGAAGGGTCAAAAGTCAATACTAATGCTTATGGATTTGGCTCGGATGTCATGAAAGCATTTGTAAGTGTGATGTGTAGGTATCCCAATACTTTTCTCCATAGATCATATAAAACATTATAACACAGATAACTTATCAGTACTGTGTCATTATGTTTTGTTTTTTTAAACCTTGTATCATTGAGATACATTGCATGATATGTCATGTACAATTTCACAAAACTTCTGTAGGTTCATACCAGTGAATATATTAGTTTGAATGATAAAGAAATAATACAATAATTGTTATACATTAATATAAAGAGATAAACAAGCATGATAATTTCTTCTATATACATATTCAATAGCAAAATGTTATTAAAACTAATATGTTACTGTAAAAAAAAGTCTGTATGAAGGAATGAAAAATAAATTATGGAAGCAAAAGAAATCCAAAAAGACTCAAAATAGTCGAAGTCATGAAAGAGTTTAAATCCGTAATTATAGTTTAAAATGCAAACTATTTTGCATATATAGCATACAAATATGCCTAAAAAGCATATTGAAAGAACAAAAGCATATTACAATAGATCTAAGTAGGGCAGATCTAGTCTTCTTTGTTAAATGAATGCAAGTTGTTACCTTTCTTTTTCACAATGTAGAAATGCTATTTAAGGTTTATGTCGGTACAGGACAGAAACATAAGATATTATTCATTTAAGTTATGTCATGGCAAATATTTCCACTTAATAATGTCTTATTTGTGAAGTACATTAATGTCCATTAATGGGATTATTTTCCATTTGAGAAAACAGTATTGTGTATTCCTGGAACATTAGTGCAGTCTAATGCTAAATTATTGCCATTACAGCTCCTACAGCCTTGATTCTTTTGTACTGTACTTGCTGTTCTTGTATCTGAGCTACAAGCTTTCACTTATGCTTTTTCACATTTCAATATTGAAGAATTTGAACAAGTTGCATAAAATATATATAAAAAATTCTATTATAACTTTGAGTTATTTTAAAAGCAATTCTCTTTGAATTATTTTTGCAATGTACAGTTGAAGTCATAAGTTTACATAGTCTTTGGTTGAAGTTATTAACACTCATATCAGTTCTACAAAGTCAATGGCAACAAACTATAGACTCAGCATGTAATGTAGTTTAGGACAGAGGTGTCAAACTGCATTCCTCGAGGGCCGCCAACAGGTCATGTTTTCAGGATTTCCTTGTATTGCACAGGTGATAATTTAATCACCTGCACAGAATGATTCCAGCACCTTGTGGAATGCTAAGGAAATCCTGAAAACATGACCTGTTGGCGGCCCCCGAGGAATGCAGTTTGACACCTCTAGTTTAGGACGTCTACTTTGTACATGACGCTAGCATTTTTTCTAACAAATGAGTACAACTGATCTTTCCATTTATACATCACTGCGCAGGCATGTGACTAATCACATCATGCCTGTGAAATCATGATAATCAGGACTTTTTATGCCCTGTCCTGCTGACTTGTTCCATGGTATGTAATTTTGGATACTGCAGCATAAGGACAGCTATGCATGTCCCGTTCAGTTTCCTCTCCTGTCACACACTGATGGAACAGAGGTAGGTGTTGCAGATGAGCATGCCATCTCCCTTTCATCTCTGTACATACTGCAGTGTTAGTGCCCACAGGATTAAAGGGAACCTGTCACCATGAAATTGCAGGCCAACACACAAGTATTATTTCATAGAGCAGTTCAGAGGGGAGTAGATTGATATAGAGCTTTATGAGAAAAGATTTGATATATCCTGTGTTGTCACCATTTAACCCCTCCACCCCCGGAGCTTTTTTTGTTTTTTCGTTTTTGTTTTTCGCTCCCCTTATTTCCAGAGCCATTACTTTTTTATTTTTCCGTAAATGTGGTCATGTGAGGGCTTATTTTTTGCAGAACGAGTTGTACTTTTGAACAATACCATTGGTTTTACCATGCCGTGTAACAGAAAAGAGGAAAAGAATTCCAAGTGCGATGAAATTGCAAAAAAGTGCAATCTCACACTTGTTTTTTGTTTGGCTTTTTTACTAGGTTCATTAAATGCTAAAACTAACCTGTGATTATGATTCTCCAGGTCATTACGAATTTACAGACCCTAAACATGTCTAGGTTCTCTTTTATCTAAGTGGTAGAAAAATCCAAAGTTTGCTAAACAAAAAAAAAAAATTGTGCAATTTTCCGATATTTTTAAACATTTTTTCTTTTAATTTTTGTTATGCTTCAATAGCTTTCATAGAAGGCTAGAAGCATGCACAACTCGATCGTCTCTGCTACATAGAGGTGAAGCACAGATCACCTCTATGTAGCAGAAATGCAGCGCTGCTTTGAACGTCGACCACAGGGTGGCGCTCAAAGCAATCGGCCATCAACAACGATAGAGGTCTCAAGGAGACCTCTGCTTCTTATGACAATGCACCGATGACCCCCGATCATGTGACAGGGGTCGGCGGTGCGAGCACTTCCGGCCATGCGGCCTGGAGCGCTAGTTAAATACCACTGTCAGCGTTTGACAGCGGCATTTAACTAGTTAATGGGCGAGGGCGGATCGTGATTCCACTCACTCTCATTGCGCGCACATGTCAGCTGTACAAAATAGCTGACATGTCGTGGCTTTAAGGTGGGCTCACCCCCGGAGCCCACCTCTAAGCGGGGGTTCTGCTAGCTGATGTACTATTCCGTCAGCTGGCAGAAAGGGGTTAAACCTATGATATTTCTTGGATTTTTGGTCCAGTGAGAAGTCCAATCAGAGAGATAGCTTCCATTCTCTGATAGGCTAGTCAACTGGATTGAAAATCCAAGAAAGAGTAGAGGTTATACTGAATCTTTTCTCACAAAATTTTATGTCAGTATATTCTGCCCTTCCTTACGCTATAATATAGTGCCTAATTATTGGACTGCATTTTCATGGTGACAAGTTTCTTTTAAAATTGCGATCCTTAATAATAACTGCAAACCAGCTGTGTCTATGCGATTGTCCATTTATATTTCTTCTTTCTTCATTAACTCCTTCACAACATATGTCCATATGCCTTTGATGTGGGCTCGCACTCTGAGCCCACATCTTTCCGGCCACATGACAGCTGATTTAATTAGCCATCATGTGCTTTTAACAGCATTTGCAGGCGTTAACCTGTTAAATCAGACTGTCAATCTCTGACAGCGTGACTTAACATGCAGGGCACCAATGGCTTGTCATCACAGCCAGGGGTCTGCTGATGACCCCTATGTCTGTCAATATGATCCTCCTATGGCAGGTGTTAATGGATTGTGATTTCTGCTCTACATATCAGTGCTGATTCCCTGCTTTATATCATACAACATATGGATGATCACAGCTTCAAGTGCCTGGGGGACTATTAACCCCTTCACCCCGAAGCTTGTGTTCATCTTCCTGACCAGACCAATTTTTTACAAATCTGACCACTGACACTTTATGAAGTCATAACTCTAGAACACTAGAATAGATCCCACTGATTCTGAGACTTTTTGACATCTTGTACTTCATGATAGTGGTAAATATTTATTTGATATGATTTGCATTTATTTGTAAAACAAACAAACAGAAATTTGGGGAAGATTTAGAAAATTTCACAATTTTCAAATGTTTAATTTTCATGCCAAATGTCACACAAAATAGTTAATAAAACAATGGAAACCCACCACAAATTGCAACATTTTGGTAACTAGACCCCTTAGGGAACTTATCAAGATGTGTATTAAGCACCTTAAACTCAGAGGTGCTTCACAGAAGTCTACAACATTGAGCTATGAAAAACAAACAAACCATTTTCTCAGATAAATCTTTTTCAACTACAAATTGTTCATTTTCATAAGGGTAACAGGAGAAATTGCTCCATATAATTTGTTGTGCATTTTCTCTTGAGTTCACTGATACCCCATATGTGTACGAAAACTACTTTTGAGGCACAGTGCAAAGCTCCGAAAGGCAGTAGCGCCACTTTACACTGCAGATTTTGGTGCACTTGTTTGAGGGTGCCATGTAACATTTCTAGTGCCCCAGGGGTGCCATGACAGCAGAACCCCTCATAAGTTACCACATTTTACAAACTAAACCTCTCAATGAATTCATCTAGGGTTGCAGTGATTATATTGACACCACAGGTGTGTCACAGACTTTTATACCATTGGGCAGTGAAAAAAATAAATTACTTTTTTACCACCAAGATTGTGTGAGAGCCCCAAGTTTTACATTTTCATACTGGAAAATGGGTAAAAATGGCACCAAAATTTGTCCCACAATTTCTGCGGAATATGTGGATATGCTTAACCATACAGAGAGACTCAGAAAGGACAGTTTGTGGATTTCATATAATAAACCCCTAAGTGCTAGAAAAGCAGAATCCCCCTCAAGTAACTGAATTTTGGAAATTATAATCCTTTGGCAATTTATCTACAGATGTAGTGACAATTTTGACTCCATGGGCATTTTCCAGAAACAAGCAGTAGTGAATGTAGCTGAATGAAAATTGCAATCCATTGTAGTGACCAGTATGCTGTGTGCAAATTGTCTCTTCAGAGAAAAAGAGGACTTGAAGAACCTTTAACGAGTCGTGCAATATGACTTAGGATAAAAGCCAAATCAGTATCTCAATTCGCAGACACGGTGTTTCGGGCTGTTGGCCCTCGTCAGTGCGAAGCATGAGAACTGATTAGGCTAGATGAGAGGCTCTAGACTGAGGTCTAAGATTTCTCCTTGAGGAGAGTAACATTGTGACTTGTAGGATCGCTACTTCCAATAGGTGGTGCTATAGAGTTCAAGTCCTCTTTTTCTCTGAAGAGGCAATTTGCATATTACATTTCCCAGAGGAGCATCGCACAGTGAATAAGCCTCCTTACCTTGACAAGCCAGAGCTGGTATGTCACTCTACACAAGGAGAAACCTTAGACCTCAGTCCAGAGCCTCTCATCTAGCTTAATCAGTTCTCATGCTTTGCACTGATGAGGGCCAACAGCCCGAAACAGCCTTTGTGCTACCAGTAAGGTGGAAGCCCCTATATTTCTGGTAACAGATGATGGACCTGAGTGAGGGCTTGCTTTTTTGTGGATTGAGTTGAAGCTTTTATTAGGAACATTTTACAGAACATTTAGGATCACATTTATCCGGCGCTCTGCGCTGAACACTTACTTTGTGGTTTCCATCTAAATCTCTGAGTGATGTGACAGATGAAAACCCTGAGGGATCCATTCACTATATTGAGGCAGCAGAGTTACTCTGGACTCTGTCCGGCCTCTGTTCAGTGGTGTCCTTTTCAAAAGTGCACAAAACTGTGGCCAATGGCACTTTTATGAAATCCTAAAGAGACGGACACCACTGGATCACAGGTCTTATGGCGTCCACAGTGCCTCCATCTGCCTCATTATAGGGAATCTTCCACTGGGGAGCCTGTCTGAATCAGAGATTTACATGGTAACCCCGATGTAAGTGCTCTGCACAGAGCGCATGATAAATGCATGCCAAGCCTTACTGTGATCTTTGGGAGGCAGAATGAAAAAATCAACAGCATGTGAAAAATTGGTTTTATTTATTTTTTATGCTGTTCCTTGTGTGGTACAAGTGACTTTATTCTTCGCGTTGGTGCTATTACAGTTATACTAGATTTATATCGGGTTTTTATGTTTGTCTACTATCACACACTAAAATACGCTTGTTATTGCAAAAATTAGTAATCTCTGCGCCGTACATATACTGCTGTTTGAGGAGTGCACCTCCCGCAGATTACTTTATATATTGGTGCATGTCGGAAAGGGGGTAATTACAGTGAAAAGTTAAAAAAAAGCTTTTTAAAATCTGAAAAAATATAAAAAAAATCACATTTTGTCCCCTTGGAAATAAAACGATAAAAAATACACATATTTGGTATCTCCGTCCTCAAAATTATCCGATCTATCAAAATGTAACATAAATAATCCGATCTGTAAATAGCGAAGTGAAAAAATATTAAAAATGCTAGAATTATGTTTTTTTGGCCACAGCAACATTGAAATAAAATGTTGGATAAACTATTTAATAACAAAGTGAATGTACTTTCCTTCAAACCTATTAGTAATTAACCTTTCTGGAACAGTTAATTTGAAATTTTATTACTAAACCGTCAATATCTAAACTTAGGCAGCCTTGAATTTTAGGTGCTTGAGCTGGAACGGCACTATTTCACAAACAGCATTTTCATTTTTAATCCTTAAAGAAAGCAAAGCAAGCCATATAATTGTGCATTGGAATGTGTAAAACACTGAAAAATATAAAAAATATTCCATTGCAAAGTATGGGTTATGATCTTTGGAATATTTATCTGCTAATGGTTGTTGTGTAAGTGTGTTCAGTTTGTTAGAATGCAAAGTATTCTGCTGAAATTAAAGGACAAAAAAAAGTTATAAAACTTAATATCAAGATTTGAAAGAGCTAAAACTTGACTAGAAATAGCAAGATCTATTAAGATATTTTAACGATATCTTTTGATTTAACCCCTACAGACTTCTACACACATGGATGACTCTTATAGGGTGCAGATGCATGCAGCCAACATCTTGCTGTAACAGCTGCTGCGATCGCTGTTAATCTATCAACTGCAGCCAATTTCTGACAATGGCATCTAAGGTGGTCCCTGGGGTTTACCACTAAAATCTATTGAGCCCCCATGGGGTGACTATGGTTATGCACTAGACTTGGTCAAACCATTTGAAATTGTCAGCTTTGCCCAACTTTCCAGCAGCGGTATAGTAAATCACTTTAAAATAAAGTGTGCAGTCAGGAGATGTGCTTCTGGTATGGCTGTATAGATGCAGTGACAGAAGCCGCACGATAGAGCACATCAACAGGCAGCAAGTGAGATGTCTGACAGTGTATGTCCAACAACAGCAGTATAGTACATTTTAGCACCGTAAAACACAATGGGAAGCAGCCAGCAAATGTGTGGTGGAAAGCGACAGTTCGAGCCTTACTCATCTTGCTTGTCAGTTTGCTTTCCAGACATCAGCAGGTGATGTTTAATGTGCTGAGGAAGTGTCATCATAGTTCCTAGTCACTGTGTGTCAAGATGTATACTTATTTTAAAACAGCAGAGCCTTGCACTGCAGTAGATTGATCCTCCAGCAGCATAGAAAAGAACTCCACACCCAAACTGACCAAAGATAGATATCACCACCACCACAACGATCAGGCATGATTGAGTTTCCTTCACCAAGAAGATTTTTTTTAGGAGGATCTTTTAGCCACATGTTGCCTGTTCTGTATATCACCCATGCCAAACCCCATCTACTCAGATAACATCAGCCTCTTGTCACCACTGCCAAGTTCCCAGGTCTTCTTCACTACAGAATCATCAACACAGCCAAAATCCCTCACATGGCTGATAATTGACTTTGGTGAAAACTGGCCTGAGCTCTAAGAGATTTTCCATATCTCAGAGAGCCGCTGCCACTACAACTGCCCCTATTACTACAACTTCAAGAGCCAGCAATACAGCTAGGCATAAAATGTCATCTGAGTTTAAAGGCTTACTGTTCATCTCTTCCAATACATCAGCTGGCAAAATATTTCTGGTATGCTATGTACCTTAGCCCACAGGGTGCTTTGAGTTAGATGACTATGAAGCAGAACAGAAACAGGCAACACAAAATGAAAATTCTGCTGTGTACAACGTTAACTGTTATTATTGCTTAGAGTGTGGGCTCAGCAAAACAGTGACTAAAGCTGATGATATCGATGTCAAAGAGTACATCATCATTCTGTGACTGAGATAAGCAACATATATTCCAATATGCCCTCCACTTTTTTCCCACTGATAGACTTTAAAGAGGCAGAGTTGGCCTGTTGTGACCTGCATTACATATTATTAAGGTACCTTCACACTAAGCAACGCTGCAGCGATACAGACAATGATGCCGATCGCTGCATCGTCGCTGTTTAATCGCTGTGTGGTCGCTGGAGAGCTGTCACACAGACGGCTCTCCAGCGACCAATGATGCCGAAGTCCCCTGGTAACCAGGGTAAACATCAGGTTACTAAGCGCAGGGCCGCGCTTAGTAACCCGATGTTTACCCTGGTTACCATTGTAAAAGTAAAAAAAAAAAAACACATACTCACATTCCGGTGCCCGGCGTCCGCTTCCCTGTACTCCTCCTGCATCCTGTGTCAGCGCCGAACATCTCCGGCATCTCCCACAGAGCAGAGCGGTGACGTCACCGCTCTGCTTTATGGCCGGCACTTACACAGGATGCAGGAGGAGTGCAGGGAAGTGGACGCCGGGCACCAGAATGTGAGTATGTGATTTTTTTTTTTACTTTTACAATGGTAACCAGGGTAAACATCGGGTTACTAAGCGCGGCCCTGCGCTTAGTAACCCGGTGTTTACCCTGGTTACCAGTGAAGACATCGCTGGATCGGTGTCACACACACCGATTCAGCGATGTCAGCGGGAGATCCAGTGACAAAATAAAGTTCTGGACTTTCAGCAATGACCAGCGATCTCACAGCGGGATCCTGATCGCTGCTGCGTGTCAAACACAACGATATCGCTATCCAGGACGCTGCAACGTCACGGATCGCTATCATTATCGTTGTAAAGTCGCTTAGTGTGAAGGTACCTTTACTTCTGCTGGGATGGTTGGTGTGAGAAGAACTGAAAGTGCTACTAGCAACTCACACATTTTTTGCCATTTTATGTGTTTTTTTCCATTACCAGTACTACATATTAGCTTAACATACATTTTTGACCCAGATAAAATGTAAAAATCCTTTATTAAAATGTGTTACCACTAGTGTTGAGCATTCTGATACCGCAAGTATCGGGTATCGGCCGATATTTGCTGTATCAGAATTGCGATACCGAGTTCCGATATTTTTGTGATATCGGAAATCGGAATCGGAAGTTCCCAGTGTATGGTTCCCAGGGTCTGGAGGAGAGGAGACTCTCCTTCAGGCCCTGGGATCCATATTCATGTAAAAAATAAAGAATTAAAATAAAAAATATGGATATACTCACCCCTCCGTCGGCCCCTGGACCTTACCGATGTAACCGGGAGCCTCCAGTCCTAAGAATGAGGAGTTTAGGACCTGCAATGCCGTCGCTGCTTGTGATTGGTCGCGTGAGCGGTCACATGAGTGGTCTCACGACCAATCACAAGCCGCAACATCATCAAAGGTCCTAAACTCCTCATTCTTAGGAACGGAGGCTCCCGGTTACATTGGTAAGGTCCAGGGGCCGCCGGAGGGGTGAGTATATCCATATTTTTTATTTTAATTCTTTATTTTTTACATGAATATGGATCCCAGGGCCTGAAGGAGAGTATCATCTCCTTCAGACCCTGGGAACCATCCAGGATAGCTTCCGATACTTGTGTCCCATTGACTTGTATTGGTATCAGGTATCGGTATCGGCGATATCCGATATTTTTCGGATATCGGCCGATACTATCCGATACCGATACTTTCAAGTATCGGAAGGTATCGCTCAACACTAGTTACCACACTTAACAAACCATGAAAAACTATTAAATCAACCACAACTGCAAGTCAGAGAAGGCCCTAAAGGCTAAGGAAACACTAGCCTGCCCATAATATTGGTATGGCATGCATGTGTCTCTCATTTTACAACTTAAACAGGTGTGACAAAGCAGATCTGCACTGTTAAATGTATCAATTTACTTCAAAAATGTATAATCAAATGTTTGGGTAAAAAAGTTTTCCCCCTTGCCCAAAATGGAACACATACAGTAACTACAACTGATACCACATGGTGTGAACACACAATCAAAATCCAGCAACAGCCCGCAGTATGTTTGGAGGTGTAAGGGTACTGTCACACAGTGCCAGTTTCATCGCTACGACGGTACGATTCGTGATGTTCTAGCGATATCGTTACGATATCGCAGTGTCTGACACGCAGCAGCGATCAGGGACCCTGCTGAGAATTGTACGTCGTAGCAGATCGTTTGTAACTTTCTTTCGTCGCTTGATCACCCGCTGACATCGCTGGATCGTTGTGTGTGACAGCGATCCAGCGATGTGTTCGCTTGTAACCAGGGTAAACATCGGGTAACTAAGCGCAGGGCCGCGCTTAGTAACCCGATGTTTACCCTGGTTACCAGCGTAAACGTAAAAAAACAAACAGTACATACTCACATTCCGGTGTCTGTCCTCCGGCGTCTCAGCTTCTCTGCACTGTGAGCGCCTGCCGGCCAGAAAGCGAGCACAGCGGTGACGCGGTGATGTCACCGCTCTGCTTTCCGGCTATGGTGCTTACACAGTGGAGAGAAGCAGAACGCCGGGGGACAGACACCGGAATGTAAGTATGTACTGTTTGGTTTTTTTACGTTTACGCTGGTAACCAGGGTAAACATCGGGTTACTAAGCGTGGCCCTGCGCTTAGTAACCCGATGTTTACCCTGGTTACCCGGGGACTTCGGCATCGCTCCAGCGCCGTGATTGCACCGTGTGACCGCAGTCTACGAAACTGGAGCGATAATCATACGACGCTGCGACGTCACGGATCGTGCCGTCGTAGCGATCAAAATTGCACTGTGTGACAGTACCCTAAGGCTACCAAATTGGAATATTCAACATAGGCATAAAATAAGTAACTCAGGTGTATATTGTTTTCAAATATCTATTGTGGTTTTAAAACACTTTTGTCCCTCCAGACCAAAAACACTAACCTAACATTGTTTGTTAGTCATACATATGGAAAGTCTTTTACAGCAACGACCAGCAGGATTTTTGTGATGCATATGGTTGATAAATTTACGATTTACAGTTGTAAAACCATATCTTTTTCTGTTTTTTTTTCTGTCGGTGTGAAAAAGGCTTTACAGCCAAAATGCGCCTCAGGGAGGACACTCCTGGACTCACTCTTGTATCAGTAACTACAACTGATACCACATGGTGTGAACACACAATCAAAATCCAGCAACAGCCCGCAGTATGTTTGGAGGTGTAAGGGTACTGTCACACAGTGCCATTTTCATCGCTACGACGGTACGATTCGTGACGTTCTAGCGATATCGTTACGATATCGCAGTGTCTGACACGCAGCAGCGATCAGGGACCCTGCTGAGAATTGTACGTCGTAGCAGATCGTTTGTAACTTTCTTTCGTCGCTTGATCACCCGCTGACATCGCTGGATCGTTGTGTGTGACAGCGATCCAGCGATGTGTTCGCTTGTAACCAGGGTAAACATCGGGTAACTAAGCGCAGGGCCGCGCTTAGTAACCCGATGTTTACCCTGGTTACCAGCGTAAACGTAAAAAAACAAACAGTACATACTCACATTCCGGTGTCTGTCCTCCGGCGTCTCAGCTTCTCTGCACTGTGAGCGCCTGCCGGCCAGAAAGCGAGCACAGCGGTGACGCGGTGATGTCACCGCTCTGCTTTCCGGCTATGGTGCTTACACAGTGGAGAGAAGCAGAACGCCGGGGGACAGACACCGGAATGTAAGTATGTACTGTTTGTTTTTTTTACGTTTACGCTGGTAACCAGGGTAAACATCGGGTTACTAAGCGCGGCCCTGCGCTTAGTAACCCGATGTTTACCCTGGTTACCCGGGGACTTCGGCATCGCTCCAGCGCCGTGATTGCACCGTGTGACCGCAGTCTACGAAACTGGAGCGATAATCATACGACGCTGCGACGTCACGGATCGTGCCGTCGTAGCGATCAAAATTGCACTGTGTGACAGTACCCTAGGGCTACCAAATTGGAATATTCAACATAGGCATAAAATAAGTAACTCAGGTGTATATTGTTTTCAAATATCTATTGTGGTTTTAAAACACTTTTGTCCCTCCAGACCAAAAACACTAACCTAACATTGTTTGTTAGTCATACATATGGAAAGTCTTTTACAGCAACGACCAGCAGGATTTTTGTGATGCATATGGTTGATAAATTTACGATTTACAGTTGTAAAACCATATCTTTTTCTGGTTTTTTTTCTGTCGGTGTGAAAAAGGCTTTCCAGCCAAAATGCGCCTCAGGGAGGACACTCCTGGACTCACTCTTGGCTTCGATCTGGGTTATAGCATCAGTTGATTCATTTTGATAACATTTTAACCACTGTAGGAGTCTTTATGGGACTAGATGTGGCCATATGGGGAGGGTGCAATATAGAGGATGATCATATGCAATATTAGATTGATTTCCCTGGTCACTAAATCACAGACTATTATGTCTCTGTGAGCGTCCAATTTTTTGCATGTACTGTTTGATGTAACCCTTCCTTTTCCTGTACCTGTGTATTTAATAAAATGATTTTTTTTTGCATATATAAAAAACTCTTTAGGAATTTTTAATTGCGGCTTTTCTTTTGGTTTACCATGCTTGATATCTGCGTACTCGTACTAACCTGTGGAACCATGGACCTCATACAGCTATATGGCTGGAAAAATATAAAAGTTATGGTTCATGGAAAAATGGGAAGAAAAAATTAAACTTAAAAATGGAAAATTGCCCAGTGGTGAAGTAATTAGATAAACAATGGAGTTACCATTGTGCTTTCCAGATCTCACTGCAGAGCTGTGTGTGATTATAACTGACACATCAGCAGGTTCCTCTCATGTTTCAGCTTCTATCTCACAGGCAGCCAGGTAGCAATATTGTTACAATACAGCAGAGCTTTGAGAGCTGCAGCTACTAACTTGCTTGTTATGATATAAGGTTCAGTTCTACTGTTCTGTATTATTTTCATGTCTCAAAGTGGAAACACTTGATTCTCAGATTCTCATGCAGATCAGTTGCTTCTCCATAGTCTTGAACAGCTCATCTACATATATGAAAAATTGTGATTTTTCTGAAATAATACATCAGATTTCAGATATCAATATATTATTTTATTCAGCTTTCTATTATCAACATGCCCATATAGATTGCTTAAGAGGATTGATCCTACTGACAGATTCCCTTTAACCAGAATTGCCCGTTTAACAGATGTCTACATCGATTCATATTTTTTTCAATCGCTACTACACAACTCCACTAAGACATTAGATCATATTAAATAAAAAAAAAAACAGGGGAGATCTAAATATATTAATGCACTTGTATACTTTCCTCTCATATAGTCATAAGAACACTGATTAGATAAATATCATGATCATGTTTGAATATACTTATGCACTTGCACTTTATAATTAATTCAGGTTTAAATAAATCAATGCACTTGTATTTTATATTATTGAAATTAATTATGTTTTCAGATTATATTTATGAAACCGTCATTTATGTGGTTTTAATCTTTCCTTTTTATTTATAAATACTATTTGTAGCATTGTTCAAGTTCTCGGAGACCCGCTTATTGTGCTAACTTTTTTACGGTTCTTATATTGATATTATGATACATGCTTTTAATAGGATTTAATCAAAAATATTTTTTATTCAGTAGAAAAGGGTAGCCTTATTTTCTTAAAGGATTTATTATTTAGTCTACACTCCAGTTCAATTTGTTTATGAATAGGTAACTTAAGATGTTATATCACATTAAATACATTTGTTTTACACATTAAGATGACTAAAATATTGTACACAGTAAAATTTAACATAGCATAATTTAAATGACAGGAGTTGTATTAATTCTGACAACTGGGGAGGGTTTTTTTTTTTTTAAGAGCACAAAAAATATTTAAATTAATTTTAAAATGTGTTCCAATATTTGTAACAATTATTTTTATTTATTGGAAAAGTTTTTTTTTTCATTTTAATAGTATGCGCCTAGTAACAATTACTTGGATTGATAACATCTTTTTTTTTATTAATTATTTTTTTGTACACTGCTTAATGATTTATTGTTCCATAACGTCAGATATTGTGCCTCTCATAAGGTAATAAAAGACATTTGGGAATATCTCAACATTATAAAACCTTTTTTAAAGGGATTCTGTCACCCCCTTCAGCCATTAGAAACTTAAAGAGCCATCTTGTGCAGCAGTAATGCTGCATTCTGACAAGGTGGCTCTTTTAGTTATTGATGCAGTCAAAGCAGAAATAAAGTGTTACTATAATTTCCCAAAAAATACCTGTCTTTAGTCCTGGAGGCAGATCTTAACCCCCCTGCTGCACACTGCCGTCGATAAAGGCTTCTTTGGCGCCGGGCGCCGCCCCCTCCGTGCTGTTTTCAAATCAAATCTGGCGCCTGCGCTGTTTTGCTCTGCCTGGGGCAGGCGCAGTGAACGCTGCCCATCTGACCTCAGATGCAGACTCGCAGACTGCGCCTTTGCGGCCACCCAGCTTGTTAATCCTAGCCCCACAGTGTGTTATGCATTATGCACAGCTTTTTTTTTAGCAAAGTTTGGAATTTTTTTTCACCACTTAGATAAAAAATAACCTAGTCATGTTAAGTGTCTATGAACGTGTACTGACCTGGAGAATCATAATGGCAGGTCAGTTTTAGCATTTAGTGAACCTAGCAAAAAAGCCAAACAAAAAACAAGTGTGGGACTGCACTTTTTTTGCAATTTCACTGCACTTGGAATTTTTTTCCCGTTTTCTAGTACAGGACATGGTAAAACCAATGATGTCGTTCAAAAGTTAAGCTCACATGGCCAAATTGACGGAAAAATAAAAAAGTTATGGCTCTGGGAAGGAGGGGAGTGAAAAACGAACACTGAAAAATGGAAAATCCCAAGGTCATGAAGGGGTTGAAACCACAAACTGTGATTTGTTGGGAGAATCTTACTAGAAGTTTATAGACTCTCTGTTGTTAATTATTACCCTCTAAATCCTTCCCAGTAAGGTCATTAGTAATATATGACTTTTTTATGCTATGCACTTCTCTGCTGCAGCCCGTCACTAGATTGGATAGTGCCAACATCCAGTCACGCATTCGTATTTGCTAATAAAAAAATATATGTGCCCATAGTCTCTCCATCTTTGTTTCACCTAACTGACTTCATCAGTGAATGAGGCTATAATGAGGTGCCTCAAGGACAAACATACGCTTTTAGCTTTTGGTTTATGACATAATGTTGAAGTTTAACAAATTGGAAAGTCCGTTTCAAACTGACAGACAAGCTGTCCTATAACATTCATTACAGTCATCCATTAACTTCAAAGGGAACAATGGTTATTGACCCATTCCCCATATTTGCAGTACATATATGTTATGATAGGGAAGGACGTCCCAACCAATGCAGTGTATGTACATCATGGCCCTGTGTGAGGGTGATCACAACCGGGTGCCAGCTGATTATAACAGCTGACACCTGGCTCGTAGTGCCAGGAGTAATACCCGCAATGCTCCCGGCATTTTACACTACTAAATGCTGCAATTGGTGCAAATGCAGCATTTTGAGAGCAGGCAAAGGGAAGAAAAACCCTCTGCCTTTGGATCAAAAACCCTACAACTTCATCAAGGGGTCCCTATCATTGTCATGGTGAACCCATGGCGTCATGACAACATCTGTGTCACCGGACACTAGGAAGTTAGTTAGATTATGCCCAGTGCATGATCTAACTAACTTGTGTCTGCAGAAATGTCAGGTTATAAGGTATAGCAATTCTTCCGCATTGATATACCTTATAACTGTGATACGACTGCAGAATGTGAATGTCCCATAGTGGAAATAAGTAAAAAAAAAGTTTAAAAAAATTGTAAAAATAATTTTAAAAAATCTCAAAATGTTAAAAGAACACACACACACATACAGTACAGACCAAAAGTTTGGACGCACCTTCATTTAAAGATTTTTCTGTATTTTTCTGACTATGAAAATTGTACATTCACACTAAAGGCATCAAAACTATGAATTAACACATGTGGAATTATATACTTAACAAAAAAGTGTGAAACAACTGAAATTATGTCTTATATTGTAGGTTCTTCAAAGTAGCCACCTTTTGCTTTGATGACTGCTTTGCACACTCTTGACATTCTCTTGATGAGCTTCAAGAGGTAGTCACTGGGAATGGTCTTTCAACAATCTTGAAGGAGTTCCCAGAGATGCTTAGCATTTGTTGGACCTTTTGCCTTCACTCTGTGGTCCAGCTCACCCCAAACCATCTCGATTGCGTTCAGGTCTGGTGACTGTAGAGGCCAGGTCATCTGGCATAACACCCCATCACTCTCCTTCTTGGACAAATAGCCCTTACACAGCCTGGATGTGTTTTGGGGGTCATTGTCCTGTTGAAAAATAAATGATGGTCCAACTAAACGCAAACCGGATGGAATAGCATGCCGCTGGAAGATCCTGTGGTAGCCATGCTGGTTCAGTATGCCTTCAATTTTGAATAAATCCCCAACAATGTCACCAGCAAAGCACTCCCACACCATCACACCTCCTCCTCCATGCTTCACGGTGGGAACCAGGCATGTAGAGTCCATCCGTTCACCTTTTCTGCGTCGCACAAAGACACGGTGGTTGGAAACAAAGATCTCAAATTTGGACTCATCAGACCAAAACACAGATTTCCACTGGTCTAATGTCCATTCCTTGTGTTTTTTAGCCCAAACAAGTCTCTTCTGCTTGTTGGCTGTCCTTAGCAGTGGTTTCCTAGCAGCTATTTTACCATGAAGGCTTGCTGCACAAAGTCTCCTCTTAACAGCTGTTGCAGAGATGTGTCTGCTGCTAGAACTCTGTGTGGCATTGACCTGGTCTCTAATCTGAGCTGCTGTTAACCTGCAATTTCTGTGGCTGGTTACTCGGATGAACTTAACTCAGAAGCAGAGGTGACTCTTGGTCTTCCTTTCCTGGGGTGGTCCTCATGTGAGCCAGATTCTTTGTAGTGCTTGATGGCTTTTGGCACTGCACTTGGGGACACTTTCAAAGTTTTCCCAATTTTTCAAACTAACTGACCTTCATTTCTTAAAGTAATGATGGCCACTCGTTTTTCTTTACTTAGCTGCTTTTCTATTGCCATAATACAAATTTTAACAGTCTGTTCAGTAGGACTATCAGCTGTGTATCCACCAGACTTCTGCACAACACAACTAATGGTCCCAACCCCATTTATAAGGCAAAAAATCCCACTTATTAAACCTGACAGGGCACACCTGTGAAGTGAAAACCATTCCCAGTGACTACCTCTTGAAACTCATCAAGAGAATGCAAGAGTGAGCAAAACAGTCATCAAAGCAAAAGGTGGCTACTTTGAAGAACCTAGAATATAAGACATAATTTCAGTTGTTTCACACATTTTTGTGAAGTATATAATTCCAAATGTGTTAATTCCAAGTTTTGATGCTTTCAGTGTGAATGTACAATTTTCATAGTCATGAAAATACCTAAAAATCTTTAAATGTGAAGGTGTGTCCAAACTTTTGGTCCGTACTGTATATACAGGGTGTGCCATTTATATAAATACACCTAAATAAAATTGGAATGGTTGGTGATATCAACTTCCTGTTTGTGGCACATTAGTATATGGGAGGGGGAAAACTTTTCAAGATGGTGGGTGACCATGGCCGCCATTTTGAAGTTGGCCATTTCGGATCCAATTTTGTTTTTTTCAATGGGAAGAGGATCATGTGACATCAAACTTATTGAGAATTTCACAAGAAAAACAATGTTGTGCATGGTTTTAATATAACTTTATTCTTTCCTGAGTAATTTACAAGTTTATTACCACTTATAAAATCTGTACAAAGTGCTGCCCATTGTGTTGGATTGTCAATGCAACCCTCTTCTCCCACTGTTGACGCAAGTGATATCGAATAAATTTTACCACTATCATAACGTAAAATATGTGATGAAAAAACTTTCTTTGAATCAGTGGGATCCATTAAAGCCTTTATGAGTTATTACCACATAATTGAATCTGGTCAGAATAGTAAAACTTGGCCTGTTTATGAAGGTGAAATCAGGCTTGGGGTGAAGGGGTTATTATAGGTGCACATCTCATTAGCATGCTTTAGAGCAAGGCAACGTCGCTCATTGCATCAATAAGAGGTAAGTACATTTGGAATCAGATAACAAATATTAGATTATGTCATAGGTGTACTCATAAGTTGAGGCCTGCCTCCCATTGGAAAATACTTTTAGGTCTCAACACTTAGGAGTCAACATTATAATGTACCTACTCTTGTGCTGTGAGAGTCTATGAATCATGCTTGCTCCTGGACTTCAATTGAAAAGTCAGCTATGTGTAATTAACTTAATGTTCATGTCAGTGGACTTAGAGATTAAGAGCATTCATCTATCTATTTCACTATGCATGTCATCAGACTTAGAAAATATTATTCATACCCAGGTGTATATCAAAGCTGCCATGACATCTTAGTAGGCAAAAGTTTGGTAAATGATCGAGTTTCCACTTAATGCTTTAGTTGGACTTTGGCTCAGATACTGGTGCTGCCTCTCCATATAAAAAGAGGACATGTGACTTTGGTGCCATTTTGAGAGTGTAAGCTGTATGCACATGGTGCATTTCTGTGGCTTTCCTATTGTGTTTCCCATGCTGTCATCTGTGTGACAGTGAGAGAAACACCAGTGGTTCTGATCTGGAGTAAAGTTATAGCCGTTAAGATCGTTACTGTCAGATATAAGTTTGACCCAGCAGCTGTGACTGTGACCCACAGTAAAAAGCTTACTGTTGGTCACAGATGTTGGCTGATGAGAAACTACTACTCCCATCAGCTGATGCCTGCTGTCACTGATTAGAGTGACTGCTCTTCCAAGCGACACACAGACAGGGGCGTGTAATCACTCTTACAGTGTGTAGCACTGAGCTGTGGTGAGAAATTTCACCTGAGTACAGCAGCTGATGAGCCACAGTGATCTCACTTACAGCACCACTGCTGCATGAGAAAGTACTCATGCAGCAGTGCCACCAGTGAGTTCACCAAGGCATATCAGCTGATGTACTCTGGTAAACTTTCTCACCGCAGTTGAGCTTTACACAATGCAGTGACAATCCTGTGTCAGTGTGTAGCTGGCTGTCCTTGAGAGCAGTCGCATCAGGGACTGCTTTCAAAGTCATCAAGATCTCCATGGGACATTATGGATTATCTTTTCACTTTGGACAGCTGAGTCAGTTGAGTAATATGGTCGTTTTATTATTTTAATTAATTTACAGGGGACATTGGCTTCAGTGGACTGAGTGATAACATTAGTATGGTTTTGTTTAGAGTCAATAAACGAGTCTGTGTCATTTGTTCAAATAATGTACTTTATTATGGGTGTGTGTTTTTTCATTCAGTTTCACTAAGGGGTTAGTAATCGGGGCATCTTTTAGACGCCAACTCGGCACGCCGTGACCCCATTCCACCTCCTTAGATCATCCAGGTAAACCTCCTTTAGATTATAAGATGCACCCCCATTTTACTAACAAATTTGGAGGAAAAAAGTATGTCTTATAATCAAAAAAATATGTTAAGGAGTGACCTCTTTGTTTATGGTTAAGCTTTTTTTGACAAGAGTGAGAGAAATTTAAACCAAAAATCGATTTAGTTCATAAACATGTTCAGAAACAAATTAAACACTATACTTTTGTCCTATATATATTAAATTCAAACATTGCATTAGCGATAGACATGACAGGGCAATAAAAAAATATACTATTACAAACAGAAATGACGTTGCCGCTAACAGCAGCTCTGACAGCACCAGTAATGCTGGCATAAACCTCCCTTGTAATAGTAGTACCAACCGCAAGTTGCATTTGGCCTCTTTGCAAAACTATGGCAAGTGCATTAGAGGTTAGAAAGCAGAGGGCATAATGGAGTATATGTCCAAACTATCATCTCAATCACAGCAGGGTGATGCACCTCCTCACAGCAATACTATCAAGTGAAGTAAGCATTTTGATCAGTTCTCCTCTTCTGCCACCATAACAGTTCATGTTGTACATAGCAGAATTTCCAGTCTGTCAATGACAGTTGTTTCTATTCTATCCCAATGTCCCTTAGCCCACAACACCTTGGGATTAAAGGGAACCTATCACCCCCAAAATGGAAGTTGAGCTAAGCCCACCGGCATCAGGGGCTTATCTACAGCATTCTGGAATGCTATAGATAAGCCCCCAATGTATCCTGAAAGATGAGAAAAAGAGGTTAGATTATACTCACCCAGGGGCGTTCCCGCTACGGTCCAGTCCGATGGGTGTCATGGTCGGGGCCTCCCATCTTCATAGGATGACGTCCTCTTGTCTTCACTCTGCATCTCCAGCACAGGAGTACTTTGTCTGCCCTGTTGAGGGCAGAACAAAGTACTGCAGTGCGCAGGCACCGGGCCTCTCTGACCTTTCCCGGCGCCTGCTCACTGCAGTACTTTGCTCTGCCCTCAACGGGGCAGACAAAGTACACCTGTGCCAGAGCTGCGGCATGAAGACAAGAAGAGGACGTGATCATAAGAAGATGGGAGGCTCCGGACTGGACTGCGACGCCCACCACAGCAGGAATGCCCCTGGGTGAGTATAATCTAACCTCTTTTTCTCATCTTTCAGGATACATCGGGGGGCTTATCTGCAGCATTCCAGAATGCTGTAAATAAGCCCCTGATGCCAGTGGGCTTACCTCAACTTTCATTTTAGGGTGACAGGAACCCTTTAAAGAACATTATACACTATAAAAACAGCATAGTAGCAGTAAAATCTTTGTTCTTTAATCATCGAAGCTTTTGCACAGAAAACAGTTGTCGACCATATGCCTGACCAGGAGAACTTTTTTCACTTCCTACAAAGTCAACACTTCCACATGTGTGTTGGTCCTGCGTAAGGCAGGTTAGAAAGAGAAAAATTGGCAGAAAAGGAAAAATTGTTGAAAATTATCAATTCTTATACTTTAGTATTTTATATTTTTTTTCCAAAATTGTTCAGAATTTTTTTGGACAGTGTAATTGGCAAATTAGCATAAAAAAATCTGTGTTACCTAATAGGTGAAGCTTTTTCACAGTGGACTGTTACCAATTGCATTTATGACTAGATGACAAACTTTGCTTTCCCTGAAGAGTCAACACTAGGGTTGAGCGAAACGGGTCGGCAATTTTCAGAAGTCGCCAACTTTTGGCAAAGTCGGGTTTCATGAAATCCGACCCGACCCCTGTGTGGGGTCGGCCATGAAGTCGGCGATCTTCTGAATCTGGAATCGGAATTCCGATACCGATTCCCGATATGTTTAAGATATCGGGAATTGGTATCGGAATTCAGATTTAAGTGTAAAATAAAGAATTAAAATAAAAAATATCGCTATACTTACCCTCTGACGGGCCCTGGTACTAACCGGGAACCTTCCTTCCTTAGAATCAGCCTTCCAGGACCTTGCGGTGACGTCACGGTGACGTCGCGGCTTGTGATTGGTCGCGCGGCCGCCCATGTGACCGCTCGCGTGACCAATCACAAGCCGCGACGTCACCGTGACGTCACCGAAGGTCCTGGAAGGGCTGATTCTTAGGAAGGAAGGCTGCCGGAATGAAGCCGAGGGTGAGTATATTCCTATTAGGTATATACTCACCCTCGGACACGCCCTGCTTCTTTCCGGCAGCCTTCCTTCATAAGAATCAGCCCTTCCAGGACCTTCGGTGACGTCACGGTGACGTCGCGGCTTGTGATTGGTCGCGCGAGCGGTCACATGGGCGGCCACGCGACCAATCACAAGCCGCGACGTCACCGCGACGTCACCGCAAGGTCCTGGAAGGCTAATTCTAAGGAAGGAAGGATCCCGGTTAGTACCAGGGCCCGTCAGAGGGTAAGTATAGCGATATTTTTTATTTTAATTCTTTATTTTACACTTAAATATGGATCCCAGGGCCTGAAGGAGAGTTTCCGCTCCTTCAGACCCTGGGAATCATTGGAAACCCAATGCACTGCATTGGGTTTCGAGTTTCGGCCGACCCCGACCCCGACTTTTTTATAGGATCGGCCGATTTCACTCGACCTGACTTTTGAAAAAGTCGGGTTTCGTGAAACCCGACCCGATCCTATAAAAGTAAAGGTCGCTCAACCCTAGTCAACACTTCTCTGTGTGTGCATACCATGTAAAGAGCAGGTCAGATAGAGGAAAAATGATCTGACAGGGCCAAATTGTTTAACATTTTCAAAATCAAATTATTTGAACTTCATAAGTGCAATTTTCTTTCACAAAACAATAATAACAATTTATATGACATGATGTACCAGATGGTTTATCGGCTGCTGTAAAAAGTTGTGCACATCAGAAAACAGAGTCACAACACCTGAACAACCAAAGTCACTCCCACCCAGACTGAGTCATTTCTAAAGCAGATACCTTAAGCCCTGATGCATGGATATCTGTGTCAGCAAATTGGACAAGTGGCAAGAACTGGCCCAGTTTGCTATGGGCATACTGTCATATCCAGTCTCCAGTGTAATGTCAGTGAGGATGCTATGAATGGTCAGAAAACTTTTCACATCAAAGAAGTCCAGGTTATCTGGTACAATTGAGAAAAACCTAATAATTTTGACAATGAATCAAGCATGGATCAGTGCAGACTCTTTAATGCACTGTTGACTGATGCTAATGAAAAAACTGGCTAGAGCCTCGGCCTGCCGGTGTAACTATCTGTTGATGATCGTCTACATCATTTAGCTGTCATCAGTGCTTATGGAGCACACTCTGCCAAGCTTCCAGTCCCAGTCCTTCATGTCATCTATACTGCAAGACTCTTGCTCTCCAAGCTCCCATTGCTGTCTCTAAACTGCTAAGCATCTTCTTGCCTGCTCCATTTTAACTCTCTACCATTCTGCACCTGCCACTGCACAGCAACTCAAGTCACACATCTCCTGGTTGTCAACTGTGTTTAATAGTGCTATATAGTTCTACTGATGCTGGGAAATGTACTCATGTTTTTGTACCCTCAACAAACAGCTGTAAAAGTAGAGCAATTTTTTACAAAAAGACTTGGTGAGTGGTGACATCAATCCATATCATGTTCGCATTCAAAACAGTAGTCTTGTTTTGTCTAAAGAAAAAAAGTTATAATATTTGTATCACAAATAAAAGGGATAATTTTTGACTAGCTTTTGAAAAAGCTGTCTCTTCTTCAATGAAAATTTCTTTATACTCACTAAACACACTAATCATAATCATTGCACCCAAAAGGCTGTGTTTGCATTACAGAACTCAAATGGGAATTCCAAAGGGAATTTAAAGTGTTCTTCACACATTTTCCAGGCATTTTAATTATACAATTCCTTTAAAGCAATTTTTTTTTTTTTTTGGGGGGGGGATTTTAGCAAAGAAGGGAAATTTGAATTTCCAAAGATCCGCTCATCTCTGGTTATACCGTAGTTTCAATCACTCAAAGGTCCATGTAAATCTTAGTGAAAGCAGCATTGGATTATTGTGGGAAGCCTATAACAGTTGTAATAATGTAACCAGACATAGCACATGTTCTATGCACAAAAAATGACATTTTATTCCTTGATCAAGACTGAGTTAAAGTCTGAAATAAATACATCATACATCATAGTATTTTTAGGTACATTATGTGTCTGTATTGAATATTAAATTAATGATATAGTATTTAAAATGAGTATTAAACTTTGAATTAATTAACAAAACGCCTAAAACATTATTTTGACAATACTGTTAAGTATGGGTAAGCTATTCACTTGTTTCCTATGGTGAACTAATTAACATAGAACAAATAATTGTATTTACTAGTAGTCCTTAGCTAAATAATTTTATTAATTTTCCACTCACTGTGTCCACATAATTGTTTCTACACCATACTGAGAATACACACAGTTATAAAAGATATTTTTTTAATTGGCTTAAACAATCATTCGCTTTAACCAACACTGAAAATTATTTTATAATTCTGGTACATCTAGAAATTCATCAAGTGAGCTGAAAGATTTCTTAAAATAAGTATACAACAGCTTTTATTTTTATTTATTTATTTTTATTTAAGCAAAAAATGGTACAATAAAGTAAAAGCGAAATGTCGGAGAATGCAGAGATAATGTTATTACAATGAGACCATTTTCTTTGAACCACACTTGACTAGGATAATGTGCTGGTGCATTGTACATGGCAAGCCCACAGGAAGTCCTTTGTGTTTAAGTTTTTAGAAAGATTTTAAATCATTATTCTTAAGAAAAATATATAGAAAATTTAGGATTCCAAGCAGGACAAATTGAACCTTGCTCATACTTTTGACCAATTATTTATACTATACAATATATAATAATACTCTTTAGAATGGATGATCAAACATATACATTTACTCAGTGTGTCTTTTGCTATAAAACAGATTTTAGCATGTTTCTTCTTTGGAGAAATGACAAAGATGCCCTACATAAAAGCGTACTGTACTTTGGAATTTTACAGAATATAAATGTATGTGGTATTTTTATCTTTTCATCAGTGTCCATTATAAGATTTGCTGCCATAAGATAGGTATCCAGGTTTTACTTTGACATATTTCTATATTTTACCTAGTTTGTAGCTATAAAAACAACACATAGATTAATGCATGCATATATTATAAATGCAAAACATACGCATTTAAATAAAAACAGCTCTTTTGTGTCATTGATAATATGAAAACTGCTCATGAATAAACACATACAAAAAAGCAAACTACTTTCACACAAAGTATACATGATTTTATAATGTAAAGAAAACAGGATAACAGAAAAACAGAAAAAGGAGAAAAAAGCTAACCAATAATGATATGCACACATATAAAATATCCAATTGATTAAATATGAAATGCCATGTTAAAAACAAAAACCAAGATGGACCCCTTGCTGATATGGGACCCTCTCATCATTACTTTAAAGTGCACCTATTCCTTTATTATTAAGAAAACAGTATAAATGAACTATGCTTTATAACTAGTGTTGAGCATTCCGATACCGCAAGTATCGGAATGAAGATGGGAGGCCCTGGACTGTACCGCGACACCCATCGGACTGGACCGCAGCGGGAAAGCCCTTAAGTGAGTATAATATAACCTCTTTTTCTCATTTTTCAGGATACATCAGGGGCTTATCTACAGCATTCCAGAATGCTGTAGATAAGCCCCTGATGACGGGGGGCTTAGCTCACCTTCGATTTTGGGGGTGACAGGTTCCCTTTAACTGAAAGCTGAAAATAAGGATTAACCAACCACAAGACAAATTTCATCAACCAAGGTATCATTTTAATCAGCATAACGGCGCTGACCTAACAGTGTCTGTAGGTTACTGCACACAATCCTGCTGACAGGTTCCCTGTAGAATGACATAAGTTCCCTAATTGGATGTGTTAAAAAAAATTCCTGTCCCGAGAAAATCTCATAAACGTGCTTCTATAAATGAGTACAGCAATAATCCACCACCAGAAACATCAGCATTGCAGAAATACATCACTAGAACCCCCGTCAGTACAGAAATATATCACTACAACCTCCAGCAGTACAAATATAAATCCATATAATGCACACCAGTAAAAAAACAGAGTATCAAAACCCTCAGTACAAGAATACATCACAAGAACCACCATCAGTACATAAATACATTACTAGGATGGCAATCAGTACATGGTACATCAAATGTAATGTCAGATCTTCCCATTTTGGGAAGAGTGAGGAGTCACCACAAGCCTGAAGATCTTTGAGTGTATCTGGATCAAGATGCTTAGAAGAAATTGTCAAATCAGGAATTGAAACTTGTGGGAGATAAGTTGCCTATTCCTGGTGCATGCTGAGAAGAGTCAAGAGTCGGCGCAAATCTTAATGGTGATTTCACAGAAATTTGTTTTGTTCAATATGGAGAAGGAGATTACCCATATGGTGTGCTGCTACAATATATGTTTACAGACTAGCAGGAGAAAAAGACAAACGTTACATTCTGGAAATGCAAGCTTGTGACACTGTTGGAGGAAAAGGTGCAAAGTCTTCAGGAGAGAATAGCTGTCACAATCCATTTTTGGATTTGTGGCAGATCTGGTTTCTTTAACTTAAAACTTTTTTCCTTTCAGGCCATCAGGAGTTAATGTCAGTTTCTCCCCGCTGGCCTGAAAGAGTAATTGCATTGCTGCTGAGTGAGCTGATGTGAGCATGACCACTCCCACCATCCTTTCAAAGGTCACCTGATGCATCAGCTGACTATCGGTGTTAGAGCAATCTGCAGTGACCAATCTGGAGTAAAGGAGCTCTCTGGGTGCACTGGTGCTTCAGTTAAATGCGTTTATCTGGTGTCTTTATCCTGCTGTGTGGTGCTTTGCTGCAGAAAGCTAAGTGTTATATATTTGTTACCTCATCTATTCGGTGTCTGCTTTTTCCCTGTGTGTCTTACCTGCAGTAGGTGTGGCTAGTGCATGTCACCCACCAATGCACTAGCTAGGGCAGTTATAGGTGACATTTAGGGATGAGGTATCCTGACATTGGCAGGGGGAAGGACCTGCGTAGGGTGTTAGGTGAGATCAGGCTCAGGCTCAGGTCTGAGCGCTGGAGGTGACCGTCCCTGATTCCCTAGTGTCAGGGCATTGCTCTCCTCTATTCCATCAGCGTTGTGTTGTTTTGCCATTTGGTGACTGACTAACCATTGGGTCATGTCACTCTGGGTCAGTCACTCCATGACAATAGCTACACTGAATCTCATCAAAGATGAGGATTTCACTAACAGAGCCGAAGAATCTCTTGAGAATGTTCCAAGAGAACTTTTCAGTGTTCCTACAGAAGATTATGACAGAGTAGAAAAATCAATTCAGAATGTTCGAAGAGAAGCACATTTCAATGGACTTACAGAAGAAAAAAATTGAGAACATCTGTCCCAAAGAAGCAGGAGGATGAGTAGGCAAGTCAGTACCCAAACCGCTACTAGGCTCTAAGGCAGGACAACTATGAAGACGTACAACAAAAAAGTGCTTTCCCCACAAAGTACATCCCAGTATGAAATCAGAAGCCTCTTGAAAGGAGAATAAGAGATACAGTGGTGAATGAGGAAAGGAGAGTGGTGGTCATGGGGGATTCCCTACTGAGAGGAACAGAAGCCTCTATCTGTCGACCGTACATTACTTCACGAGAAGTGTACTGTCTTCCAGGTGCCTAAATTAAAAATGTGTCTGATAGGGTATCAAGACTCTTCACTGCTAAAGACCACTACCCATGTCTGTTAATACACATAAGAGCAAATGACACAGCAAGAAAGAACCTGGAAACTACATACAGTCCTCATACAGTCTTCCCCTCACTCCTCATACTGTCCCCATCTCCAACCTAGCTCTCTATTCTGTGTTTCTATGTTTGCATATATTCTCCCCTCGCTCCTCATACTGTGTCTGCAGTCACCCTCCACTCACCATGCTGTGTCTAGACCCATGCCCCCATCTCCCTCCTTGCTCCTCATACTGTGTCCTCAAATTTGTCTTGCTTTCCCCTCCTCAAATTGTGTTTGCACCCATCAATTCCTCATTCTGTTCCCCAAACTGTGTTTCCAAATCAAACTTCTTCTCCTATATCAAACTGTCTCATCAAATCTTATTTCTTCTCTCCTCAAAACTGTGTCCTGAAATCCTATTCTTCTCTCCCAATCTTCTCCCTCCCCAAACTGAGTCCTTAAATCTTCTTCCTTCTCCCTTCCTCTACGATAAGTCTTCGGTGTCTTCAGCTCCACTGGAACACTTATCACCATCATTGCATGCACCTTTGCAGCACGGCGAGTGACTTCAGCAGCGTGATCATTTGACCAGATCACGCTGCTGACGTCACCCTGATCCAGGGGTCAAGACTTCAAATGTACTCACATGATGCACAATGTATGAGTCAGGTGTCAGTTTGACAGCCGCCTCAGAGAACAAATGACTCCCACTTTGGAATGACTCCCACTTCGGGGGACAACATAATGCAACATCCAAAGAGACACCTCAGACCACCATATAAGACGACCCAATGCTGCCAGCTGCAGATACCCCGCGTGCGCTCTCCAGATCTGCCTCTGGAAACACTAACAGGAGAACTACTACCTCCCTATTCTACATGTATATATTCAAATTTGTGATATTGACCTCTCCAAAGCTTTTCACTGCTAAGAAGTTGGCAGGAAATACAGTGGCTTGCATGAGTATTTACCCCCTAAATTATTACATTACAACCTGTTTTAAATATTTTTGCCATCCGATTTGTGTGTGATGCATATTCTTAATAATTAAGAAAAATATATGAATATATTAAATTTATGAGATCAAATAACTAAAAATTGGCATTTGCATATGTATTCATGCACTTTGCTATGAAGCCCCTAACACTGAAGCTGCAACCCCATTAAGCAAGAGGCACCACTAATCAACCAACACTATGAAGACCTAGGAGATCTCCAAGCAAATCAGAGACAAAGTGGCTGAGAAATACAAAATTTCTGATGATCCCCAAGGGCACCATCAAATCCATTACCATCTAACGGAAAGAACATGGTACAATAATAAACCTTCCAAGAGGTGGCCGCCCACCAAAACACTCAGCCCAGGCAAAGAGGGCATTAATCAGAGAAGCAGCACAGAGACCAAAAGTAACTCTGAAGAAGCTGCAGAGTTCCCAGAAAGAGCCTAGAGTACCTGTCCATGCGACCACAATAAGCCTTACACTCCATAGAGGTGGCCTTTATGGAAGAGTGGGCAGAAAAAAAGCCATTACCTACACATAAGAATTGCAAAGCTAGTTTTTAGTTTACCAAAAGACATGTGGGAGACTCCCCAAATGAATGAAGGATAGTGCTGTTGTCAGATAATAAGATTTTTTTTTTTTGCCAACAAAGGTAAACATTATGTCTGGCACCAAGTTAACACATCTCATCACCCCAAGAACACCATCCCCACAGTGAAACAATGTGGTGGCAGCATGATATTTTGGGGATTTTTTTGAGGGTGCAGCAGGGACAGGGAAAATGGTCCGAGTCGAGGGGAAGATGGATGGTGAGAAATTCAGGGATGTCCTTGAGCAAAAGCTGTTTCAGTCTGTCAGTGATTTGAGACATAGGTTCATCTTTCAACAAGACAATGGCCCAAAGAATACTGCTAAAACAATGCTCAAGTGGTTTAAGGGGAAATTTGTAAACGTTTGAAGTGGCCTAGTCAAAGCCCAGAACTTAATTCAATTGAGAATCTGTGGTCAGACTTGAAGATAGCTGTTCACCAGAGTAAACCATCTTACTTGAAGCACTTGGAGCAGTTTTACCTTGAGGAATGAGCAAAAATCCCAGTGTCAAGATGTTTAAAGCTCATAGAGGCTTATCCAAAGTGACTTGCAGCTGTAGTTGTCACAAAAGGAGGCTTTATAAAGTACTGACTTTATTGGGTGAATAATTATGCACACTGAAGTTTTCATTTATTTTGCCCTATTTATTTATTTACTTCACAAAAAAGAAAGCCAAATGTTAAAAGTTGTAGGCATTTTCTTTATATGAATTGATTCAAACCCTGAAAAAAACTAGTGAAATTCCAGGTTGTGAGTTAGCAAAACAAGAAAAATGGCTGAATACTTTTGCTTGCCTCTGAATGTTTTTCTTACTTTCTGATTAGTGATGAGTGAGTGTACTCGTTGCTCGGGTTTTCCCGAGTACGTTCGGGTGATCTCCGAGTATGTGTAACTGTTCTGAGATTTAGTTTTTGTTGACGCAGCTGCATGATTTACGGCTGCTAGCCAGCCTGAGTACATGTGGGGGTTGCCTGGTTGCTAGGGAATCCCCACATGTATTCAAGCTGTCTATCAGCTGTAAATCATGCAGTTGAGGCAAGGAAAACTAAATCCCCGAGCACTTACAAATACTCGGAGATCACCCGAGCAACGAGTACACTCGCTCATCACTATTTCTGATATGTAAAGCTAGGTTGCTTCTTACAGCAAGGTTAGTCTTATAAATGCGACATATTAGTAACAGGTGCCCTGAGAATTTCTGGAATTGTCAGTTTGAAAGTTTTAAATCTTCAAAACATACATACGTATAGGAACCACAAGTTTTAAAATGTTCTTTTATCACTGTCTTTGATAAATGAGGCTGCCTAACATGAATGTGTAGAATTGAATCATGACCACTTTACACTTTTTTCTTTAAGCCAGCAAATGCACTTTTAGAACCTCTAGATTTTTAGGGAAAAAGAAACAAATGTCAACTTTAGGTCAGTTGTGCTGTTTTATTTCATGATTTAGATTACTTTAACACTTGTACTAGACATAAACTCAATGTGGGCAAATTTTGACGGTGTTACAAATATTTATCTGAAAGGATTAAAGATTTAATCAGTATTAAACATTGTTTGAACAATCAATGTATTTTCATATTGTTGATCTTAAGCATGTTGACAGAATTATAAAGATGGAACTTTACCTATCACTACTTACACTCATTCATTTTCTGTGTAGAGAATCTATTCACTCATGTTAGTCGGTGTACTTGTGATGATTACAATTTAATTCCCCTACCCTAGGAACAAACATATGCCATCTGTATACATTATAAGTGAAATAGTCTCTGAAGAATTCTTTGCAGGTAGTGCTGCTAAACATGATAATGTAATGTTGTCACATTACTATGTTGGCATTCAACACCTACTAAAAACTTGGCACTTGAAACATAAATGTACTAATGAAGCATGGTGGCAATACTATAGAAATTCCATTGAAGTAATAAAGAATAAAGTTAAACTTGTAAGTAGAGATGAGTGAATATTTCAATATTTGGTTCGGCTTATGATCAGCGAATTTGCAATATTTGCCAATTTGATCTCCAAATATAGACGAACGCCAAACACAGCACAAAAGCAGATGCTTCCCATGCTGCGCACATGCGCATGTGTATGTGTGTGTGCGTGCATGCATGTGTATGTTTTATTACTAGTTTAGTAATTAGGGTGTTTGGCTGACATCTTTTCATTCATATACCTAGGTCTTGGTGTCAATGTCAGCTGCTGACACCAAGCCCTAATCCCATTACCCTGAAACTATTGCATCAGAATGAAAAAAGGTGTTGAACCAAGAAATATCTTATTTAGCTCAAAAAAACATTCACTGCAGTACAGAAACACATATAAAACCAAGGCAAAAATGTGCCAAATTTCTGCAAGCAAATACTCAAAGTTGAATTTTTTTTTGCTGTGTCTTAGCCTAGTTATTGACACAAGCTTGCTGGAAAAAAATACAGGCCAGATATTTTAAAGTGGGTTTTCTCCATCAGACGCCTCACCTATCTGTGGGATAAAAATTGTGGCATTTGATGGCTCCAATGAATTGTTTTTGCTGTGTCAGCCTAGTTATTGACACCAGTTTGCTGACAAAAAAATGTTGGCTACAGGCCAGATGTTTTAAACTGTTGTTTTCCCGCACATGGATTACACATAAATTCACTCAAAATTCAGCCATTTGTAGTGAACGTGTAAAATATTGTACTCCGTTTAAAATGGGCAAGGCACATGGCAAGGAATGGGGAAGTGGACATGATGGTGATGGTGCATGCAAAGACCGAGGCCTATGTCGTGGGCAAGCTGAAATTGGGCCATAACAAACACCCATATCTTCTCGCTCAACCTTTCTGTCCCAATTACTAGGGGACCGCAGCACACCACTATTGAACCCAGAGCAGTGTCAAAAGGTTGTTAGTTGGATATTGGATAATGCTCCAGTCACTTTGCCACCACCACAACTCTGTCTTCCACATGGTCAAATCTGAATTGTCATGAGTTTAGACTGCATATTCCTCACCCTGATCCTCCTTCCTCCCATCATGCCGAGTGCCCAGAGACAACTGATCCCACACTTGGACACTCCAAAGATTCGGGCCTCTCTCCTGGTCCACATATAGTGGGGCAAGAGGAGATCACATGTAGCAATGCCCAAATATTTGAGCAGCCATGGTTACACGAAGGCGACAGTAGGAACATATCACAAGAGGTGGACGATGATGAGACACAATTGCCAGAAAGTCAGGAGGAGGACCAGGGTGCAGAAGTGGAAGACGAGCTGGTGGATGATATAGTAACTGACCCAACCTGGCAAGAGGACATGCAGAGTGAGTACAGCAGCACACAGAGAGGGGGAGGCATAGCACCCCAACAGGCAGGAAGAAGCAGTGTGGTGGCAGCAGACAGAAGGTGGGCAACTGTTCCCCGTAACACCAACACCACGGAACTTGGCAGTACAACTGTTAGGTCTTCCCGAGTCTGGTTGATTTTTAAAGACTCTGCCGATAACCCTAAACAGGCCATTTGCACCACCTGCCATCCCCGCATCAGCAGAAGTAGCATAACTACCAGCCTGACCACCACCAGCATGATCAGGCACATCGCAGCAAAGCACCCGACTTTGTGAGCTGAACTCTAGGGTCCAGGAACAGTGTCTGCAAGTGACACCACTGCTTCTTCCACTGTTGTGTGTGCAAGCTAATCCCCTGTCCATGGTGCATGCGAAGATGCCTACTGCTCTGCACCTGTCGTTACACACACTCAACTAGCACCATCATCAAGCATATCCACATCCTGGTCCCAGCACAGCATTCAGTTGTCCATACTCCAGTACTTGGAACACAACGGAAATATAATGCCAACGCCCCACAGGCCACACTACTAAATTCACACATTTCTCATCTGCTTGCACTCGACATGTTGACTTTTTGGCTAGTGGACACAGAAGCTTTCCGCAACCTGATGGCAGCGGCCGTCCCTAGCTACTCGGACCCCAGCCATCACTATTTCTCCTGGTGTGCCATCCCAGCATTACACATGCATGTATCCCACAGCATTAGCAGTGTCCTCAACAATGCTGTTACTGGGAAAGTCCACCCAACCATGGACACGTAACCTAACCTGGCCCATGTGCTTAACCTCATTGTTCAACAGTTTCTCATAAGCTACATGGAGCTACAGAATCTGCTTGTGAAAGTACTCCACCTGTGTGCCCATTTTAGAAATTCAGCTACAGCTTTAACCGCCCTTGCCATGCTTCAGCAGCGCTTGCAGCCTCCGGCTCACTGACTGTTGTGTGATGTCTTCACGCATTGGAACTCTACACTGCAGATGTTGGAAAGGATTTGTGAGCAGAAGAGGGAAGTTGTTGACTATCAGCATCAACAAGGCCATTAGTATTCAGTTCAACCTCCACACATAAGATGTCAGGAGTGGACATGGAGGTCAGACATATGTATCATCCTTCAAAACTTTGAGGACTCAACCAAGATCATGAGCGGTGATGACACCATAATTAGCATCACCATCCCTCTAGTCTGTGTTCTGAAATGCTCTCTGCTCACAATCAAAGAGGCTGCATTGCAGGTGGAGCATGATGAGATGGAGGAAGGAACCATACAGGGTGATTACACACATCCCAGCTTCATCTCATACTAACGTGAATTGGGTGACAATGAGGAAGAGGAGGAAAAACAGGAGTCAGTTTCATGCGCTATGAATGGTACTACAAGCACAGCTGTCATACCCTCTGTTCAGACTGTCGATAGGGAGAAGGAGGAGGAGGAGAAGAGCATGGTGAGTTGACCTCTTGGTGAGGACGCAGAAGTCTTGCCTAATAGCAGTCTGGCACGCATGGCTGAGTTTATGTTACGCTGCCTTTCCCGTGACCCTCGCATTCCCAAAATTTTGGGTGACAGTCATTACTGGTTGGTGATACCTCTAGACCCATGCTACAAGGAGAACTTTCTATCTCTTATTCCAGGGGTAGACAGGTGTAATAAAATGGTGCAGTACCAGAGAGCCGTTGTTGTGGAATTAATAAAAAAATTCCCATCTGAAAGCACTTGCGACAGAGGTCACAGTTTGTTAGACAACCAAGAGTACAGGCAAGAGAGTCACAACTACAATCCATCAGAGGCAGGGGAACACTGGCAAAGATCTGGGAGAGTTTTCTCAGACCCTCCAATCACACCAGCACTGAGGCACAGGGTACTCTTACAAGGAGTGCAAAGTTTTGTAAGATGCTGAGGGAGTACCTTGCTGACCATACCAACATCCTTCATGATTCCTCTGTGCCTTATAATTATTGGGTATCCAAGCTGGATATGTGTCATGAACTGGCTCTCTACGCCTTAGACGTCCTGGCCTGCCCTACCGCTAGCGTTTTGTCAGAGCGGGTATTTAGTGCCACTGATTGAATTATTACTGATAAGCTCATCTGTCTGTCAACTGAAAATGCTAACAGGATGACTCTTGTAATAAAGAACAAGGGCTGGATTGGGCCAGACTTTTCAACACCATCGAATACATCGAATAATTGCAGTGTAACATATACTTAAATCCTGTGCCTTTTTTGGGAGGTCTATTCCCATGCACCTCTTCACACGCACACATTGGTATACACTTCCTGATTTGGCCTATTTGTTGTTGTCCTCCTTATTCTTCTCATCCTCATCATCCACCACCACTAGATCACCGGGGTGACCCTGGTCCATGATGCAGCACCTATGTTATTGTTTTAAAGGGTGTTTATGATGCCCGTAAACAAAATTTTTTGACAGTATGTTACTGTATACCCTCCAGGGGGAAGTGTTTGTCAGCCCATACACTTACTGCATGGGCATTACAAGTATAAGAGACGAGCTCCTTTGTAATGTGAAGAGATTCTTAGGAGGCCCTCCTCCACGTCTCTTCATCCACCACGACTAGATTACCAGGGTGACCATGGTCTGTGATACAACACCCACGTTATTGTTTTTAAGGTTGTTTATGATGCCCGTGAACAAAATTTTTTAATAGTATATTGCTGTGTATCCCATGGGGGAAATGTTTGTCAGCCCATGCACTTACTGTATGGGCATTACAAGTATAATAGAACTGCTCCTTTGTAACAGATTTTTAGGAGGCCCTCCTCCACGTCTCTTCCAAGGGGTTTTGGGGTGCATTCAAATTTGGGTCAGGCATTGCATTCACTGCATAAGCAAACAGTATGGGAGACCCAGTTCCTAATAATGTGAACTTTGCTGGTTGGTCAGCTTCAGCAATGCAATTCTTCACTGCCAGTTCTTCATCCTCAACACTGCAATTCTCCACAGCTGGTTCTTCAGGCTCAACATTGAAATACTCCTCTGCCAGGTGTTCAGCCTCAACACTGCAATGCTACAATGCAGGTGTTCCAGCCTCAATCCTTGCATTCTCCACTGTCGGATCTTCATTCAGAACACTGCAATTCTCCAGTGCAGGTTCTTCAGGCTCAACACTAAAATGCTCCACTGTCGGGTGTTTTGCCTCAACACTGCAATGCTCCAATGTCGGGTCTAAATCCTCAATACTGACATTCTCCAATGCAGGTTCTTCAGATTCAAAATTTCACTGCATAGCCAAACAGTATGGGAGTACCAAATTACTAATAATGGGAACAATGCTTTCAGGTGGCCATCCATTACGTTGGTTCAAAGGGTTATTGTGGTGCATGTAACTTTGGGGCAGGGCAGGCCTTACATTCAAAGCATAGGCAAACAGTATGGGAGTACCAAATTACTAATAATGGGAACATAGCTTTCAGCTGGCCATCCTGTATGTGGCTTCAAAGGGGTATTGGGGTGCATCTAAATTTTGTGCAGGGCAGGCCTTGCATGCAATGCATAAGCAAACAATATGGGAGTATCAAATTACTTATAATGGGAACAATGCTTTCAGGTGGCCATCCAGGACGTCTGTTCAAGGGGTTATTTGGGTCCAAATTTGGATCAGGACTTGCATTCACTTCATGGGCAAACAGTATGGGAGTACAAAACTAATAATAATGGGAACTTTAGTTTCATGTGGCCATCCAGTACATTGGTTCAAAGGGTTTATGGGGTGCATGTAACTTTTGGGCAGACCAGGCCTCGCATTCAATGCATAGGCAAACAGTATGAGAGTACCAAATTTCAAATAGTGGGAACAATGTTTTCAAGGAGCCATCCAGGACGTCTGTTCAAAGGGTTTTTGGGGTGCATCCAAATTTGGAGCAGAACTTGCATTCACTTCATGGACAAACAGTATGGGAGTACAAAATTAATAATAATGAGAACTTTGGTTTCATGTGGCCATCCAGTACGTCTGTTCAAAGGGTTTCTTGGGGTGCGTGTGTTGTGAACTCTGTTTTCGGGCTCCCTCTTGTGGTCACAGGTGGTATTGCGTGAGTTTTATTTTTGGGCTCCCCCTGGTGGCTTTGTTTGTTATCTTGCGGGTCTGTGGTAGGATCAGCTGCCTCGTTATTCTCTAGGGAGGCTCCTATTTAGCTCTGCTTTACCTCCACTTGTTGCCGGCTGTCGATGTATTCAGTGCTATTCTGATTACTCCTGACTATCTTGGTTTTCTATCTCTTCATGAGAAGCTAAGTTCTGTTTGATTATTTTTCGCTCATCTGTCTGCAATATGATTTCTGTTTATGATGAGTTTAGTCCAGCTTGCTAATATGTGATTTCTTGCTGCTGGTTAGCTCTGGGGTACGGAGTTGCTTCCCCCGCACCGTTAGTTGGTGCGGGGAGCTCGAGCAATCTCTGCGTGGATATTTTGAATAGGGTTTTTCATTGACCGCACAGTTCTCTTCCTATTTTCTGCTATCTAGTGTTAGTGGGCCTCATTTGCTAAATCTATTTCATCTCTGCGTATGTGCTTTCCCCTTAACTCACCGTTAATATTTGTGGGGGGCTTTTCTATATCTTTGGGGGTCATTTCTCTGAGGCAAGTGAGGACTTACTTTCTCTCTAGGAATAGTCAGTTTCTCAGGCCGTGACGAGACGTCTAGGATTTCCAGGTAACGTTCCATGGCTACTTATAGTTGTTTGCGGATAGGATCAGGTTGCGGTCAATTCAGTTACCACTTCCCCAGAGCTAGTCGTTGGTTCAGTTTCTTAGCTAGTCAGATTTGCGATCCTTGCCACTAGGATCATAACAGTACAGCCGGCCTATAAAGTGTCAATTGCATGGCAGAAGCAGGAGAAGAGAAGCCTTGAGTTTTTTGTTTTTTGTTTTTGTTTCTGTGTGTCTAGCTGCTGTGTGTCTAGCCTCTCTCCTCCTCTTAATCTTGGTGTGTGTTATGACCCCAATGGCAGAGGGTCTCAGAAATAGTTACCAAGTCTGCAAACACAAAAACCAGCTCATAGGGCAGTGGTAACTGGGCTGACCATATATCTAATCCTAGCACCACAACTAACAGCAGCCGGGGAACGTGCCTACGTTGATTCTAGATGTCTCGCGCCAGCCGGAGAACTAACTAACCCTAGAAGGGAAAAGAAAGACCTTTCTTGCCTCCAGAGATAAAGACCCCAAAAGTTGGATACAAGCCCCCAACAAATAATAACGGTGAGGTAAGAGGAAAAGACAAACGTAAGAATGAGCTAGGTATTTAGCAAAGAGAGGCCCACTAGCCAACAGCAGAATATAGCAAGATAACTTATATGGTCAGCAAAAACCCTATCAAAAATATCCACGCTGGAAATTCAAGAACCCCCGAACCGTCTAACGGCCCGGGGGGGAGAACACCAGCCCCCTAGAGCTTCCAGCAAGGTCAGGAATCACATTTAGTACAAGCTGGACAAAAATGAGAGCAAGCAAATAACTGAAAAAACAAAGAAGCAAGACTTAGCTTAATTTTGCACGAACCAGGACCAGCAGATAGGAGCAAACAAAAAGGATCTGATTACAACGATGCCAGGCACTGGACTAAGGATCCATGAGGTTTATATAGCAACACCCCTGGACTAACGACCCAGGTGGGTGCAAACTGAGGGAAGAAAATCCCAGAGTCATATCACTAGTAACCACCAGAGGGAGCCAAAAAGTCTAATTCACAACAGTACCCCCCCCTTAAGGAGGGGTCACCGAACCCTCACTACGACCACCAGGGCGATCAGGATGAGCAGCGTGAAAGGCAAGAACTAAATCGGCCGCATGCACATCAGAGGCAACCACCCAGGAATTATCCTCCTGACCATAGCCCTTCCACTTGACCAGATACTGAAGCCTCCGTCTGGAGAGACGAGAATCCAAGATCTTCTCCACCACGTACTCCAACTCGCCCTCAACCAACACCGGAGCAGGAGGCTCAACAGAAGGAACCACAGGCACAACGTAGCGCCGCAACAAAGACCTATGGAACACGTTGTGAATGGCAAACGACACCGGAAGATCCAAGCGAAAGGAATCTGGATTAAGGATTTCCAATATCTTGTAAGGACCGATGAAGCGAGGCTTAAATTTAGGAGAGGAGACCTTCATAGGAACAAATCGAGAAGACAGCCATACCAAATCCCCAACACGAAGTCGGGGACCTACACCGCGGCGGCGGTTGGCAAAACGCTGAGCCTTCTCCTGTGACAACTTCAAGTTGTCCACGACATGATTCCAGATCTGCTGCAACCTATCCACCACAGAATCCACCCCAGGACAGTCAGAAGGTTCCACATGTCCCGAGGAAAAACGAGGATGGAAACCAGAGTTGCAGAAAAATGGCGAAACCAAAGTAGCGGAACTAGCCCGATTATTAAGGGCAAACTCAGCCAACGGCAAGAAGGTCACCCAATCATCCTGATCTGCCGAAACAAAACACCTCAAATAAGCCTCCAGAGTCTGATTAGTTCGCTCCATTTGTCCATTAGTCTGAGGATGAAAGGCAGACGAGAACGACAAATCAATGCCCATCCTAGCACAAAAGGATCGCCAGAACCTGGAAACAAACTGGGATCCTCTGTCAGACACAATATTCTCAGGAATGCCGTGTAAACGAACCACATTCTTAAAGAACACAGGAACCAGATCGGAAGAGGAAGGCAGCTTAGGCAAAGGCACCAAATGGACCATTTTAGAAAAGCGATCACATACCACCCAGATGACAGACATGCCCTGAGACACCGGGAGATCAGAAATGAAATCCATGGAAATGTGTGTCCAAGGCCTCTTCGGGACAGGCAAGGGCAAGAGCAACCCGCTGGCACAAGAACAGCAAGGCTTAGCTCGAGCACGTCCCACAGGACTGCACAAAAGACCGCACATCCCGCGACAAGGAAGGCCACCAAAAGGACCTAGCCACCAAATCTCTGGTGCCAAAAATTCCCGGATGACCTGCCAACACCAAGGAATGAACCTCGGAAATGACTCTGCTGGTCCACTTATCAGGAACAAACAGTCTGTCAGGCGGACAAGAGTCAGGTCTACCAGCCTGAAATCTCTGCAACACGCGTCGCAAATCAGGGGAAATGGCTGACAAGATAACTCCTTCTTTAAGAATACCAACAGGTTCTGCGACTCCAGGAGAGTCAGGCACAAAGCTCCTTGAAAGAGCATCAGCCTTCACATTCTTTGAACCAGGTAAATACGAGACCACAAAGTCAAAACGGGAGAAAAACAATGACCAGCAGGCCTGTCTAGGATTCAGGCGTTTAGCAGACTCGAGATACATCAAATTTTTGTGATCAGTCAAGACCACCACACGATGCTTAGCACCTTTGAGCCAATGACGCCACTCCTCAAATGCCCACTTCATGGCCAGCAACTCCCGATTGCCAACATCATAATTCCGCTCAGCAGGCGAAAACTTCCTAGAGAAGAAAGCACATGGTCTCATTACCGAGCAACCAGGGCCTCTCTGTGACAACACGGCCCCTGCCACAATCTCCGAAGCATCCACTTCGACCTGAAAGGGAAGTGAGACATCAGGCTGGCACAAAACAGGCGCTGAAGTAAACCGGCGCTTCAACTCTTGGAACGCCTCCACGGCTGCAGGAGCCCAGTTAGCAACATCAGAACCTTTCTTGGTCATATCCGTCAAAGGTTTAACAACGCTAGAAAAATTAGCGATAAAACAACGGTAGAAGTTAGCAAAACCCAAGAACTTCTGAAGACTCTTAACTGACGTGGGTTGAGTCCAATCATGAATAGCTCGGAACTTGACTGGGTCCATCTCCACAGCAGAAGCGGAAAAAATAAACCCCAAAAAGGGAACCTTCTGTACTCCAAAGAGACACTTTGAGTCCTTAACAAACAACGCGTTCTCACGCAAAACCTGAAACACCATCCTGACCTGCTCCACATGTGAGTCCCAATCTTCAGAGAAAACCAGAATATCATCCAGATAAACAATCATAAATTTATCCAGATACTTCCAGAAAATATCATGCATAAAGGACTGAAACACTGAGGGGGCTTTAGAGAGCCCAAAAGGCATCACCAAGTACTCAAAATGACCTTCGGGCGTATTAAATGCAGTCTTCCATTCATCTCCTTGCTTAATGCGCACAAGATTGTACGCACCACGTAGATCTATCTTGGTGAACCACTTGGCACCTTTAATCCGGGCAAACAAGTCCGACAACAGAGGCAAAGGATACTGAAATTTAACAGTGATTTTATTCAGAAGACGATAGTCAATACAAGGTCTCAAAGATCCGTCCTTCTTGGCCACAAAAAAGAATCCCGCACCAAGAGGGGAAGAGGATGGACGGATATGCCCCTTCTCCAGAGACTCCTTGATATACGAACGCATTGCGGCATGCTCAGGTACAGACAGATTAAATAATCTACCCTTAGGAAATTTACTAACTGGAATCAAATCTATGGCGCAGTCACAGTCCCTATGAGGAGGCAGAGCACTGGATCTGGACTCGCTGAATACATCCTGATAATCAGACAAATACTCAGGAACTTCCGAAGGAGTAGAGGAAGCAATACACACTGGCGGGGAATCAGCATGAATTCCCTGACAACCCCAACTTGACACAGACATTGCCTTCCAATCCAAGACTGGATTGTGGGTCTGTAACCATGGCAGACCCAAAACGACCAAATCATGCATTTTATGCAGAACAAGAAAACGAATCACCTCCCGATGTTCAGGAGTCATGCACATGGTTACCTGCGTCCAAAACTGCGGTTTATTTTCCGCCAATGGCGTAGCATCAATACCTCTAAGAGGAATAGGATTTACCAACGGTTCAAGAACAAAACCACAGCGCTTGGCAAATGACAGATCCATAAGACTCAGGGCAGCACCTGAATCCACAAACGCCATAACAGGGTAAGAAGACAATGAGCAAATTAAAGTCACAGACAAAATAAATTTAGGTTGCAAATTACCAATGGCGACAGGACTAACAACCCTTGTTAGGCGTTTAGAGCATGCTGATATAACATGTGTAGAATCACCACAGTAAAAACACAACCCATTCTGACGTCTATGATTTTTCCGCTCATTTCTAGTCTGAATTCTATCACATTGCATTAAATCAGGTGTTTGTTCAGACAAAACCACCAGAGGATTAGCGGTTTTGCGCTCCCGCAAACGCCGGTCAATTTGAATAGCCAGCGCCATGGAATCATTCAGACTTGTAGGAATGGGGAAACCCACCATCACATTCTTAATGGCTTCAGAAAGGCCATTTCTGAAATTTGCGGCCAGAGCACACTCATTCCACTGAGTAAGCACGGACCATTTCCGAAATTTTTGGCAATACACTTCAGCTTCATCCTGGCCCTGAGAAATAGCCAGCAAGGCTCTTTCTGCCTGAACTTCAAGATTGGGTTCCTCGTAAAGCAATCCGAGCGCCAGAAAAAACGCATCAATATTTGCCAATGCCGGATCTCCTGGCGCTAGCGAGAAAGCCCAATCCTGAGGGTCACCCCGTAAAAAAGAGATAACAATTTTAACTTGCTGAGCTGAATCTCCAGACGAACGGGGTCTCAGAGAAAGAAACAATTTACAATTATTCCTGAAATTCCTAAACCTAAATCGGTCTCCAGAAAACAGTTCAGGAATTAGTATTTTAGGTTCAGACATAGGACTACTGATAACAGAATCTTGTATGCCCTGCACACGAGCAGCAAGCCGGTCTACACTTGTAATCAAGGTCTGGACATTCATGTCTGCAGCAAGCACAAGCCACTCAAAGGTAAAGGGGAGGAAGAGAGGAAAAAAAAAAAACCTCAGAATTTCCTTTCTTATAATCCCACTTCTGCAATGCATTAAACATTCAATGTTGGCCTGGCATACTGTTATGACCCCAATGGCAGAGGTTCTCAGAAATAGTTACCAAGTCTGCAAACACAAAAACCAGCTCATAGGGCAGTGGTAACTGGGCTGACCATATATCTAATCCTAGCACCACAACTAACAGCAGCCGGGGAACGTGCCTACGTTGATTCTAGACGTCTCGCGCCAGCCGGAGAACTAACTAACCCTAGAAGGGAAAAGAAAGACCTTTCTTGCCTCCAGAGATAAAGACCCCAAAAGTTGGATACAAGCCCCCAACAAATAATAACGGTGAGGTAAGAGGAAAAGACAAACGTAAGATTGAGCTAGGTATTTAGCAAAGAGAGGCCCACTAGCCAACAGCAGAATATAGCAAGATCCATGAGGTTTATATAGCAACACCCCTGGACTAACGACCCAGGTGGGTGCAAACTGAGGGAAGAAAATCCCAGAGTCATATCACTAGTAACCACCAGAGGGAGCCAAAAAGTCTAATTCACAACAGGTGTGGCTCTGAGTTCAGCTGCTGACATGGATATCCAGAGTTTGGCCTCCAGTGTAGATCATCTTGCTGCAAGGGTACAAAGTATTCAGGATTTTGTTGTTCACAGTCCTATGTCAGAGCCTAGAATACCTATTCCGGAGTTGTTTTCTGGAGATAGATCTAGGTTCCTGAATTTTAAGAACAATTGCAAGTTGTTTCTTTCTTTGAAACCTCGTTCCTCTGGTGATTCCGTTCAGCAAGTTAAGATTATTATTTCTTTCTTGCGCGGCGACCCTCAAGATTGGGCCTTCGCATTGGCGCCAGGGGATCCTGCATTGCTCAGTGTGGATGCGTTTTTTCTGGCCCTTGGATTGCTCTATGAGGAACCTAATCTTGAGAACCAGGCTGAAAAAGCTTTGTTGGCCCTCTCTCAGGGGCAAGATGAAGCAGAGGTGTATTGCCAGAAATTTCTGAAATGGTCGGTGCTTACTCAATGGAATGAGTGTGCCCTGGCTGCAAATTTCAGAAAAGGTCTTTCTGAAGCCATTAAGAATGTCATGGTGGAGTTCCCTACGCCTGCAGGTCTGAATGAGTCAATGACTCTGGCCATTCAGATTGATCGGCGTTTGCGGGAGCGCAAACCTGCGCACCATTTGGCGGTGTCTTCTGAACAGACACCTGAGTCTATGCAATGTGATAGAATTCTGACCAGAAGTGAACGGCAAAATTATAGACGGCAAAATGGGTTGTGCTTTTACTGTGGTGACTCAGCTCATGTTATCTCAGCATGCTCTAAGCGCACAAAAAAGATTGATAAGTCTGTCACCATCGGTACTTTACAGCCTAAGTTCATTTTGTCTGTTACCCTGATTTGTTCCCTGTCATCTTACCCGGTTATGGCTTTTGTGGATTCAGGTGCTGCCCTGAGTCTGATGGATTTGTCATTTGCCAGGCGCTGTGGTTTTGTTTTGGAGCCTTTAAAATTCCCTATTCCACTAAGGGGAATTGATGCTACACCATTGGCTATGAATAAACCTCAGTACTGGACGCAAGTGACCATGTGCATGACTCCTGTTCATCGGGAGGTGATTCACTTTCTTGTACTGCATAATTTGCATGATGTCATCGTGTTGGGTCTGCCATGGTTGCAGACTCATAATCCAGTCCTGGATTGGAAAGCAATGTCTGTGTCAAGTTGGGGTTGCCAGGGAATTCATGGCGACGCTCCTGTGGTGTCAATTGCTTCATCCAGTCCTTCTGAAGTCCCTGCGTTTTTGTCGGACTACCAGGATGTATTTGATGAGCCCAAACTCAGTTCTCTACCTCCTCATAGGGATTGTGATTGTGCTATAAATTTGATTCCTGGTAGTAAGTTTCCTAAGGGACGACTCTTCAATTTGTCAGTGCCAGAGCATGCTGCTATGCGGAGTTATATAAAGGAGTCTTTGGAGAAAGGACTTATTCGCCCCTCCTCCTCCCCTCTTGGTGCGGGGTTCTTTTTTGTGGCTAAGAAGGATGGTTCCCTGAGACCTTGTATTGATTATCGCCTTCTAAATAAGATCACGGTCAAATTTCAGTATCCTTTGCCATTGTTATCTGATCTGTTTGCTCGCATTAGGGGGTCTAGTTGGTTCACCAAGATAGATCTTCGTGGTTCTTATAACCTTGTGCGTATTAAGCAGGGTGATGAATGGAAAACTGCATTTAATACGCCCGAAGGCCACTTTGAGTACTTGGTGATGCCTTTTGGACTTTCTAACGCTCCTTCTGTCTTTCAGTCCTTCATGCACGACATCTTCTGCGAATATCTGGATAAATTTACGATTGTGTATCTGGATGATATTCTGTTTTTTTCTGATGATTGGGAGTCCCATGTTAAGCAGGTCAGGATGGTGTTTCAGGTCCTGCGTGCCAATGCTTTATTTGTGAAGGGCTCAAAATGTCTTTTTGGAGTCCAGAAGGTTTCTTTTTTGGGTTTCATTTTTTCTCCTTCTACTATTGAGATGGACCCAGTCAAGGTTCAGGCTATTCATGACTGGACTCAGCCTACATCTGTTAAGAGTCTTCAGAAGTTCTTGGGTTTTGCTAATTTTTACCGTCGCTTCATCGCTAATTTTTCTGGTGTTGTTAAGCCTTTGACGGATTTGACCAAGAAGGGTTCTGATGTTACTAATTGGTCTCCTGCGGCTGTGGAGGCCTTTCGGGAGCTGAAGCACCAGTTTTCTTCTGCTCCGGTCTTATGTCAGCCAGATGTCTCTCTTCCTTTCCAGGTCGAGGTTGATGCTTCTGAGATTGGAGCGGCGGCTGTTTTGTCGCAGAGAAGCTCTGATGGCTCTGTGATGAAGCCATGTGCTTTCTTTTCAAGAAAGTTTTCGCCTGCCGAATTATGATGTCGGTAATCGGGAGTTGTTGGCTATGAAGTGGGCATTTGAGGAGTGACGACATTGGCTCGAGGGAGCTAAGCATCGTGTGGTGGTCTTGACTGATCACAAAAATCTGATTTATCTCGAGTCGGCCAAGCGGCTGAATCCTAGACAGGCTCGTTGGTCGTTGTTTTTCTCTCGTTTTGATTTTGTGGTCTCGTACCTGCCTGGTTCGAAGAATGTGAAGGCTGATGCTCTGTCTAGGAGTTTTGTGCCTGACTCTCCTGGAGATTCAGAGCCGGCTTGTATCCTCAGAGAAGGGGTGATTTTGTCCGCCATCTCCCCAGATTTGCGACGAGTGTTGCAGAAGTTTCAGGCGGATAGACCTGATCGTTGTCCACCGGATAGACTGTTTGTCCCAGATAGATGGACCAGTAGAGTAATTTCCGAGGTTCATTCTTCGGTGTTGGCGGGCCATCCTGGAATATTTGGTACCAGAGATTTGGTGGCCAGGTCCTTTTGGTGGCCTTCCTTGTCGCGGGATGTGCGTTCCTTTGTGCAGTCTTGTGGAATTTGTGATCGGGCTAAGCCTTACTGTTCTCGTGCCAGTGGTTTGTTGTTACCTTTGCCTGTCCCGAAGAGGCCTTGGACGCACATTTCCATGGATTTCTTTTCAGATCTCCCTGTCTCTCAGAGAATCATCTGGGTGGTGTGTGATCGTTTTTCTAAGATGGTCCATTTGGTGCCCTTGCCTAAGTTGCCTTCCGCCTCCGAGTTGGTTCCACTGTTTTTTCAAAATGTGGTTCGTTTGCACGGGATCCCTGAAAATATTGTTTCCGACAGAGGATCCCAGTTTGTGTCTAGATTTTGGCGGACCTTTTGTGCTAAGATGGGCATTGATTTGTCTTTTTCGTCGCCCTTCCATCCTCAGACGAATGGCCAAACCAAGCGAACTAATCAGACCTTGGAAACTTATTTAAGATGTTTTGTTTCTGCTGATCAGGACGACTGGGTCACTTTTTTGCCATTGGCTGAGTTTGCCCTTAATAATCGGGCTAGTTCTACTACTTTGGTTTCTCCTTTTTTTTGTAATTCGGGGTTTCATCCTCATTTTTCCTCGGGTCAGGTGGAGCCTTCTGACTGTCCTGGAGTGGATATTGTGGTGGATAGGTTGCATCAGATTTGGGATCATGTGGTGGACAATTTGAAGCTGTCACAAGAGAAGGCTCAGCGTTTTGCCAACCGCCGTCACTGTGTGGGTCCCCGACTTCGCGTTGGGGACTTGGTGTGGTTGTCTTCTCGCTTTGTTCCTATGAAGGTCTCCTCTCCTAAGTTCAAGCCTCGGTTTATCGGTCCTTATAAGATTTTGGAAGTCCTTAACCCTGTGTCATTTCGTCTGGACCTCCCAGCATCGTTTGCTATTCATAATGTGTTCCATCGGTCGTTGTTGCGGAGGTATGTGGTGCCTGTGGTTCCTTCGGTTGAGCCTCCTGCCCCTGTGCTGGTTGAGGGTGAATTGGAATACGTGGTGGAGAAGATCTTGGATTCTCGTGTTTCTAGACGGAGGCTTCAGTATTTGGTTAAGTGGAAGGGCCATGGTCAGGAGGATAATTCCTGGGTTGTCGCCTCTGATGTTCATGCGGCCGATTTGGTTCGTGCCTTCCATGTGGCTCATCCTGATCGCCCTGGGGGTTTTGATGAGGGTTCGGTGACCCCTCCTCAAGGGGGGGGTACTGTTGTGAACTCTGTTTTCGGGCTCCCTCTTGTGGTCACAGGTGGTATTGCGTGAGTTTTATTTTTGGGCTCCCCCTGGTGGCTTTGTTTGTTATCTTGCGGGTCTGTGGTAGGATCAGCTGCCTCGTTATTCTCTAGGGAGGTTCCTATTTAGCTCTGCTTTACCTCCACTTGTTGCCGGCTGTCGATGTATTCAGTGCTATTTTGATTACTCCTGACTATCTTGGTTTTCTGTCTCTTCATGAGAAGCTAAGTTCTGTTTGATTATTTTTTGCTCATCTGTCTGCAATATGATTTCTGTTTATGATGAGTTTATTCCAGCTTGCTAATATGTGATTTATTGCTGCTGGTAAGCTCTGGGGTACGGAGTTGCTTCCCCCGCACCGTTAGTTGGTGCGGGGGCTCGAGCAATCTCTGCGTGGATATTTTGAATAGGGTTTTTCATTGACCGCACAGTTCTCTTCCTATTTTCTGCTATCTAGTGTTAGTGGGCCTCATTTGCTAAATCTATTTCATCTCTGCATATGTGCTTTCCCCTTAACTCACCGTTAATATTTGTGGGGGGCTTTTCTATATCTTTGGGGGTCATTTCTCTGAGGCAAGTGAGGACTTACTTTCTCTCTAGGAATAGTCAGTTTCTCAGGCCGTGACGAGACGTCTAGGATTTCCAGGTAACGTTCCACGGCTACTTATAGTTGTTTGCGGATAGGATCAGGTTGCAGTCAATTCAGTTACCACTTCCCCAGAGCTAGTCGTCGGTTCAGTTTCTTAGCTAGTCAGATTTGCGATCCTTGCCACTAGGATCATAACAGTGTGTAAGTTTGGGGCAGAGCAGGCCTGGCCATAGATGCATAGGCAAACAGTATGGGAGTACCAAATTTCTAATAATCAGAACAATGCTTTCAGGTGGCCATCCTGTACAGCTCTTCAAAGTGGTATTGTAGTGGCTCTTCTAAGGGATATTGTGGTGCGTCTAAATTTGGGGCAGGCCTTGCATTCACTGCAAAGTCAAACAATATGGGAGTAACAACTTCCTGAAAATTAAAAAATTGCTTTCAGGTGACCATCCTGTACGGTTCTTCAAAGGGATATTGTGGTGCATCTAAATTTGATGCAAGGCAGGCCTTGCATGCAATGCATAAGCAAACAGAATGGGAGTACCAACTCCCTACTAATGGGAACATTGCTTTCAGGTGACCATCCTGTATGACCCTTCTAAGGGGTATTGGTGTAGCTGTTTTAAGGGGTATTGGGGTGGCAGTTCTATGGGCTATTGGGGTGTATCTAAATTTGGGGCAAGCCTTGCATTCAATGCATAGGCAAACTGTATGGGAGTACCAACTTCCTAATAATGGGAACATTGCTTTCAGGTGGCCCTCCAGTAAGTCTCGTCAAAGGGGTATTGGGGTGCATCCAAATTTTGGGCAGCCTTGCCACTCACTGCATATGCAATAACATGACAGGAAACCCACTGTTTAATATTGGGAACAACAAAGCATAGCTGGCTGATGGCTCCCTAAGAATAGTGAGGACCAACTGCTGTCCCTTTAAGAATATTACAGTCCACCTGATGTCCCTATAAAAATAGGCTTTGTGACATTGAGTCCCTCCTTCATAATTGACACAGGATGTATCACACACCACAGCTAATGTTGTTAAATATTAAAATGGCATTTCCCAGTGAATGCATTTGTCTTGTTTGAAAGCAATGCTAAAGTTCAAAAAAGCATAAAAAATGCTGAGTGTGAACATAGCTCAAGGTGTGGAGGAGCATTTTTGGTTTTGGCTATTTATTTTGCCTTATATACAAGTCATTACCCTGGAAAGGATGTTACTGAACATTTTTCAGAGGAAAATCCATTTTGGTATCATTTTATATGTTTTTTGGTGAGTCTGTAAAAGTGTCTTAAGACTCAGACATCATTGTTCACAGCAGTGACCTGGTAGTCAGAAATGCTTTCTGGGAACTTCCCCATGAAGTTCCCATGTCATTTGAGCAATGTTTCCAATGATTTCCGCTGTTTTTAGACCCTCGAAAGACCGCCGCAAAAATGCTCGAGTTTCCCATAGACTTACACTGGGCTTGTTGCTCGGGTCGAGCACCCGAGCATTAAAAAATGTTTGGCCCAAGCAACGAGCACCCAAGCATTATAGTGCTCGCCTATCAATAGTACAGATATATCCTGTACCGGAAAAACATTACAGGAGATATCAGTGTCCATGTGTGTAATTCATGTGGCAACCGTGTGTCGCCCATGTGCCACATTAGTACATTAGTACCACATGGCAGGCGCCAGGGAAGCATCGGTAGAGTAAGCGCTGTTTCCCAAAGGCGGGTTCTGAAGATGACTTATCATTCTCCCTGCTCAGCCAGAGATCAGCACGAGCAGAGGAGAATGATAAGAGTTGTATTTTATTGAGACCAATGACAGCAGGCGGTGGCTTTTGGGACTATAACTCCCATCAGACTAAACTTAACTGCCGCTAAATGAAAAATCTGGTGTGGGTTCCCCTGTATTTTTCTAACCAGCCAGGCATAACTCAGCTTAGGGCTGCAACCCTCAGCTGTCAGCTTCAGCAAGGCTGGTTATCAAGAAAAGAGGGGTCCCCACATCATGTTTTTTTAATTATTTAAATAAATAAAAACAGCTTGGGGTCCCCCTCATTTTTGACAACCAACCATGCTAAAGCTGACAGCTGAGTGCTCGTATTCTCCCGATCGTAAGGGGCCATTGGGTCTAACCCCTCCAGCCTAAAAATAGTAGCCCATAGCTGCCCAGAAAAGGCGAATCTATTAGATGCGGCAATTCTGGCGCTTTGCCTGGCCCCTCCCACTTTCTCTGAAGTGAAGGCAAGCGGGGTTTATATTTGTGGGGTTGATGTCACCTTTGTATTGTCCGGTGACATCAAGCCCACGGGTCAGTAGTCCCTTCCTAGGATATTAACATTGGCCTGAAGCTGTCTGCCTAGCCTTTTCTGGTTATTAATTATAGGGGGACCATATGAAATCTTTTTGAAGAATCTCCCATTTTAATAGCCAGTAAAGGCTAAGTATACAGCTGTGAGCTGATATTAATAGCCTGGGAAGCTCCATGAGTATTACCCCCTTCCCAGACTACAAACACCGGCCCCAAGACATCAGCCTTTCCTCTGCTATTTAATAAAATTAAGCTGTACCCATGCCATTTTTTTCAGAAAAATAATCTTTTAAATAAATACATGTAAAGTAAGCTAAACACGCACTGTGCTAATTCTCTATATGTCACTGACATCTAAATATTTCTATCTATGTGTATATACTGTAAGTAATCCGTATATTCTGTGCTTTCAGGTCTTGCTGTGAATTTACAGTACGTGGCTGCTGAATTGCCTGTTTTTCTACTATATATATATATATATATATATATATATATATATATATATATATATACAGTATATATATATATATACACTCACCGGCCACTTTATTAGGTACACCATGCTAGTAACGGGTTGGACCCCCTTTTGCCTTCAGAACTGCCTCAATTCTTCGTGGCATAGATTCAACAAGGTGCTGGAAGCATTCCTCAGAGATTTTGGTCCATATTGACATGATGGCATCACACAGTTGCCGCAGATTTGTCGGCTGCACATCCCAAAGATGCTCCATACAAGGCAGGATGGATCCATGCTTTCATGTTGTTTACGCCAAATTCTGACCCTACCATCCGAATGTCGCAGCAGAAATCGAGACTCATCAGACCAAGCAACGTTTTTCCAATCTTCTACTGTCCAATTTCGATGAGCTTGTACAAATTGTAGCCTCAGTTTCCTGTTCTTAGCTGAAAGGAGTGGTACCCGGTGTGGTCTTCTGCTGCTGTAGCCCATCTGCCTCAAAGTTCGACGCACTGTGCGTTCAGAGATGCTCTTAGGCCTACCTTGGTTGTAACGGGTGGCGATTTGAGTCACTGTTGCCTTTCTATCAGCTCGAACCAGTCTGCCCATTCTCCTCTGACCTCTGGCATCAACAAGGCATTTCCGCCCACAGAACTGCCGCTCACTGGATTTTTTTTCTTTTTCGGACCATTCTCTGTAAACCCTAGAAATGGTTGTGCGTGAAAATCCCAGTAGATCAGCAGTTTCTGAAATACTCAGACCAGCCCTTCTGGCACCAACAACCATGCCACGTTCAAAGGCACTCAAATCACCTTTCTTCCCCATACTGATGCTCAGTTTGAACTGCAGGAGATTGTCTTGACCATGTCTACATGCCTAAATGCACTGAGTTGCCGCCATGTGATTGGCTGATTAGAAATTAAGTGTTAACAAGAAGTTGGACAGGTGTACCTAATAAAGTGGCCGGTAAGTGTATATATATATATATATGTGTAAAATATATAGATACACTAAGGGTCTAAGTGTAAGGGTCACTTCTGTCTGTTTGTCTGTCTGTCACGGAAATCCAATCAGCGACGGGCACAGTCCGGCCGCAAATTCGCCCTTCCCTACTCCCCGCCAATCAGTGCCCCCTCCCTACTGCCCTCCAGTCAGTGCCCCATAGCGGATTAGCAGTCCATTAAATGGACTGCGTTACACTGTGGCATAAAGCAGTGTAACGCAGTCCGTTAACGATGCTATTAACTCTGTGTGACCAACTTTTTACTATTGATGCTGCCTATGCGGATTTTGTGCGGATTTTCTGCTTTTTTTACCCCTGCGGATTTCTATAATGGAAGGGGTCAGAAATGCTGCAGTTCGGCACAAAAGAATTAGTATGCTACTTCTTTTGATCTGCAGCGGTTTTCATGCAGATTTTTCCGCACCATTAGCACAGCTTTTTTTTTTCCAATTGATTTACATTGTACTGTAAATCACTTTTTGGAACTGCAGCGTTTCTGTGTGGAAAAATCCGCTGCGGATCCACTCTAATTCCGCATCGTGTGCACTCAGCCTAAATAGATCTAATGTTAAAAATAATAAAAAAATCATTGTATTCTCACCTTCCGGCGCCTTTCCCGCTCCTCGCGATGATCCGGTCCCAAGAATCCATTGCAGCAATGACCGGAGATGATGTAGTGGTCTCGCAAGACTGCTACAACATCACGTGTTATTGCCGCAATGCATTCTTGGGACCGGAGCATCGCAAGGAGCATCGCGAAACGCCTGGGCTGGATCCAGGGGCCGCCGGAAGGTGAGCATATAACTATTTTTTAATTTTAATTCTTTTTTTAACAGGGATATTGTGCCCACATTTCTATATACTACGTGGGCTGTGTTATATACTATGTGAGCTGTGCTATATATTACCTGGGCTGTGTTAGATACAACATGGGCTGTGTTATATACTGCATGACCTGTGTTATATACAACGTCTCTGTGCTATATACTGCGTGGGCTGTGCGATATACTACGTGGCTGGGCAATATACTACATGGCTGGGCAATATACTATGTGGCTGCATTATATACTACATGGGCTGTGCTATATACTACGTGGGCTGTGTTATGTACTATGTGGGCTGTGTTATATACTACATGGGCTGTGTTATATACTAAGTGGGCTGTGTTATATACTAAGTGGGCTGTGTTATATATTACGTGGGATGTGTTATATACTATGTGGACTGTGCTATATACTGCATGAGCTGTGTTGTATACTGCGTGGGCTGTGCTATATACTATGTGGCTGTGATATATACTACGTGGGCTGTGCTATATATTACGTGGGCTGTTATGATCCCAATGGCAGAGGATCTCTGATATTCCGGCAAGATAGCAAAAATATAAATACTGCTCTAGGGAGGTGGAAACTGGGCTAACCGCATACCTGATCCTGACACAAACAACTAAAAGTAGCCGGTGAACGTGCCTACGTTGGTTCTAGATGTCTCGAGCCAGCCGGAGAACTGACTACCCCTAGAGGGAAAAAATAAGACCTCGCTTGCCTCCAGAGAAATTGAACCCCAAAGATATAGAAAGCCCCCAACAAATAATAACGGTGAGGCAAGAGGAAAACACAAACGTAGAGATTAACTAGATTCAGCAAAGTGAGGCCCAATAGTCTAGATAGCAGAAAATAGATAGTGGACTATGCGGTTAGCAGAAAACCCTACAAAACATTCACGCTGAACATTCAAGAACCCCCACATCGACTGACGGTGTGGAGGGAGAATATCAGCCCCCTAGAGCTTCCAGCGAGTCAAAAATCAAATGTACAGCAAGCTGGACAAAAACACTGAATAATGCAAACGATCCAAATTGTACAAAACAGACTTAGCTTTTCTTGCATGAGGCAGACTGAAAGGAATCCGGAGGAGACCAAATAGGTCTGGATACAATGATGCCAGGCAAGAGACTGAGTCCAGAGGAGACTCAAATAGGAAACACCCGCTGCTTAACGACACAGCTGGAGCTCAGGCCTGCAACAAGACATACCTAACACAATACCGTTAGTGACCACCAGAGGGAGCCCAGAAACACAGTTCACAACAGTACCCCCCCCTTGAGGAGGGGTCACCGAACCCTCACCAAGACCCCCAGGGCGATCAGGATGAGCAGCGTGAAAGGCATGAACCAAATCAGCTGCATGAACATCAGAGGCGACAACCCAGGAAATATCCTCCTGACCATAGCCTTTCCACTCAACTAAATACTGGAGTTTCCGTCTAGAGATACGAGAATCCAGAATCTTCTCCACCACGTACTCCAACTCGCCCTCAACCAAAACCGGGGCAGGAGGCTCAACAGCAGGAACCATAGGCACCACGTACCGCCGCAACAAGGACCTATGGAACACATTATGAATAGCAAAAGACGCTGGAAGGTCCAAGCGAAAAGACACCGGGTTAAGGATTTCCAAAATCGTATAAGGACCGATAAAGCGAGGCTTGAACTTAGGAGAGAAGACTTTCAAAGGAACATGCCGAGAAGACAACCAAACCAAATCCCCAACACGAAGTCGGGGACCCACACCGCGGCGGCGGTTGGCAAACCGCTGGGCCTTGTCTTGTGACAATTTCAAATTGTCCACCACATGGTTCCAAATCCGCTGCAACCTATCCACCACAGAATCAACCCCAGGACAATCAGAAGGTTCAACCTTACCCGAGGAAAAACGAGGATGAAAACCAGAGTTGCAGAAAAAGGGTGAAACCAAGGTGGCAGAACTAGCCCGATTATTAAGGGCAAACTCGGCCAGTGGCAAAAAGATAACCCAGTCGTCCTGATCAGCAGAAACAAAACATCTCAAATAAGTCTCTAACGTCTGATTAGTTCGCTCGGTCTGGCCATTAGTCTGAGGATGAAAATCCGAAGAAAAAGACAAATCAATACCCATCTTAGCACAAAAGGATCGCCAGAATCTGGGCACAAACTGGGATCCTCTGTCAGATACAATATTCTCAGGGATGCCATGCAAACGAACCACATTCTGAAAGAACAAAGGAACCAAATCAGCGGAGGAAGGCAACTTAGGCAAGGGCACCAAATGGACCATTTTAGAAAAACGATCGCACACCACCCAGATGACAGACATCTTCCGAGACACCGGAAGATCCGAAATGAAATCCATGGAAATGTGCATCCAAGGCCTCTTTGGGATAGGCAAGGGCAAAAGCAACCCGCTGGCACGAGAACAGCAAGGCTTAGCCCGAGCACAAATCCCACAGGACTGCACAAAAGAACGCACATCCCGCGACAAGGAAGGCCACCAAAAGGACCTGGCCACCAAATCTCTGGTACCGAAAATCCCAGGATGTCCCGCCAACACCGAAGAATGAACCTCAGAAATAACTCTGTTGGTCCATCCATCAGGGACAAACAATCTCTCTGGTGGACAACGATCAGGCCTATCAGCCTGAAATTTTTGCAGCCCTCGTCGCAAATCTGGGGAAATGGCAGACAAAATTACTCCCTCTCTGAGAATACCAGCCGGCTCAGAGACTCCCGGAGAATCAGGCACAAAACTCCTAGAAAGTGCGTCAGCCTTCACGTTCTTCGAACCAGGCAGGTACGAGACCACAAAGTCAAAACGGGAGAAAAACAATGACCAACGGGCCTGTCTAGGATTCAGGTGCTTGGCAGACTCGAGGTAAATCAGATTTTTATGATCAGTCAAGACCACCACACGATGTCTAGCTCCCTCGAGCCAATGTCGCCACTCCTCAAATGCCCACTTCATGGCCAACAACTCCCGATTACCAACATCATAGTTCCGCTCAGCAGGCGAAAATTCCCTTGAAAAGAAGGCGCATGGCTTCATCACGGAGCCATCAGAACTTTTTTGCGACAAGACAGCCCCTGCACCAATTTCAGAAGCATCAACTTCAACCTGGAAGGGAAGAGAGACATCCGGCTGGCACAAGACTGGCGCTGAAGTAAACCGACGCTTCAGCTCCCGAAAGGCCTCCACAGCCGCAGGAGACCAATTCGCAACATCAGAACCCTTCTTGGTCATATCCGTCAAAGGTTTAACCACGCTGGAGAAATTAGCGATAAAACGACGGTAAAAATTAGCAAAGCCCAAGAACTTCTGCAGGCTCTTAACAGACGTGGGCTGAGTCCAGTCATGAATGGCACGGACCTTAACTGGGTCCTTCTCCACAGTAGAAGGGGAAAAAATAAAACCCAAAAAAGAAACCTTCTGTACCCCAAAGATACATTTTGAGCCCTTCACAAATAGAGCATTCTCCCGCAAAACCTGAAACACCATCCTGACCTGGTTCACATGGGACTCCCAATCATCAGAAAAAAACAAAATATCATCCAGATAAATAATCATAAATTTATCCAGATATTTCCGGAAGATGTCATGCATGAAGGACTGAAACACAGAAGGAGCATTAGATAATCCGAAAGGCATCACCAGGTACTCAAAATGACCCTCAGGCGTATTAAATGCCGTTTTCCATTCATCTCCCTGCTTTATGCGCACAAGGTTATACGCACCGCGAAGATCTATCTTGGTGAACCAACTGGATCCCTTAATCCGAGCAAACAAATCAGACAACAATGGCAAAGGATACTGAAATTTAACAGTGATCTTATTCAGAAGACGATAATCAATACAAGGTCTCAGAGACCTGTCTTTCTTGCCCACAAAAAAGAATCCTGCACCAAGAGGGGACGAGGATGGGCGAATATGTCCCTTCTCCAAAGACTCCTTTATATAACTCCGCATCGCGGCATGCTCTGGCACAGATAAATTAAAGAGTCGTCCCTTAGGAAACTTACTACCAGGAATCAAATCTATAGCACAATCACAGTCCCTATGAGGAGGAAGGGCACTGGACCTGGCCTCATTAAATACATCCTGAAAGTCTGACAAAAACTCAGGGATCCCAGAAGGAGTAGAAGAAGCAATAGACACCAATGGAGAATCGCCATGAATCCCCTGACACCCCCAACTAGACACAGTCATAGCTTTCCAATCTAAAACTGGATTATGGGCCTGTAACCATGGCAGACCCAAAACGACAACATCATGCATTTTATGCAGTACCAAAAAACGAATCACCTCCTGATGTACAGGAGTCATGCACATGGTCACCTGCGTCCAATACTGAGGTTTATTCTCTGCCAATGGCGTAGAATCAATTCCTCTAAGAGGAATAGGATTTTCCAAAGGCTCCAGGACAAAACCGCAGCGCTTGGCAAACGACAAATCCATCAGACTTAAAGCAGCACCAGAATCCACAAAAGCCATAACTGAGTAAGAAGATAATGAACAAATTAAAGTCACAGACAAAATAAACTTAGGCTGAAAAGTACCAATAGCGACAGGATTAACTTTTTTCTTTAAACGTTTAGAGCATGCTGAGATAACATGTGTTGAATCACCACAGTAGAAACACAACCCATTTTGACGTCTATGATTTTGTCGCTCGGCTCTGGTCAGAATTCTGTCACATTGCATAGAATCAGGTGACCGTTCAGACAGCACCGCCAAAGGATTATCAGATTTGCGCTCCCGCAAACGTCGATCAATTTGAATGGCTAGAGCCATTGAATCATTTAGACATGTAGGGATAGGAAACCCCACCATCACATCTTTAATGGCTTCAGAAAGACCATTTCTGAAATTTGCGGCCAGTGCACACTCATTCCACTGAGTAAGCACGGACCATTTCCGAAATTTTTGGCAATATACCTCAGCTTCGTCCTGATAACCAGCAACATTTTTTCAGCCTGATTTTCAAGATTAGGCTCCTCATAAAGCAAACCAAGTGCCAGAAAAAACGCATCAACATTCACCAATGCAGGATCTCCTGGCGCCAGAGAGAAGGCCCAATCCTGAGGGTCGCCGCGCAAGAAGGAAATAACAATCTTAACTTGCTGAGCGGAATCACCAGAGGAACGAGGTCTCAGAGACAGAAACAATCTACAACTATTCCTAAAATTCAGGAATTTAGATCTATCTCCAAAAAACGGCTCAGGAATAGGTATTTTTGGTTCAGACATAGGGCAATGGATAACAAAATCCTGAATTCTTTGCACCCTAGCAGCAAGCTGATCCACACTAGAAGTCAAAGTCTGGACATTCATATCTGCAGCAGAGTTTCAGCCACTCAGAGAAAAAGGGGATGGAAGAAGCTAGGCAAACTGCAGCAAAAAAAACCCAAAAAACTCAGAACTTCTTTTTAATCCCGCTTCTGCGATGCATTAAACATTTTCTTCTGGCCTGGCATTCTGTTATGATCCCAATGGCAGAGGATCTCTGATATTCCGGCAAGATAGCAAAAATATAAATACTGCTCTAGGGAGGTGGAAACTGGGCTAACCGTATACCTGATCCTGACACAAACAACTAAAAGTAGCCGGTGAACGTGCCTACGTTGGTTCTAGACGTCTCGAGCCAGCCGGAGAACTGACTACCCCTAGAGGGAAAAAAATAAGACCTCACTTGCCTCCAGAGAAATTGAACCCCAAAGATATAGAAAGCCCCCAACAAATAATAACGGTGAGGCAAGAGGAAAACACAAACGTAGAGATTAACTAGATTCAGCAAAGTGAGGCCCAATAGTCTAGATAGCAGAAAATAGATAGTGGACTATGCGGTTAGCAGAAAACCCTACAAAACATCCACGCTGAACATTCAAGAACCCCCACATCGACTGACGGTGTGGAGGGAGAATATCAGCCCCCTAGAGCTTCCAGCGAGTCAAAAATCAAATGTACAGCAAGCTGGACAAAAACACTGAATAATGCAAACGATCCAAATTGTACAAAACATACTTAGCTTTTCTTGCATGAGGCAGACTGAAAGGAATCCGGAGGAGACCAAATAGGTCTGAATACAACGATGCCAGGCAAGAGACTGAGTCCAGAGGAGACTCAAATAGGAAACACCCGCTGCTTAACGACACAGCTGGAGCTCAGGCCTGCAACAAGACATACCTAACACAATACCGTTAGTGACCACCAGAGGGAGCCCAGAAACACAGTTCACAACAGTGGGCTGTGCTATATATTACGTGGGCTGTGCTATATACTACATGGGCTATGCTATATACTATGTGGCTGTGCAATATATTACATGGCTGTGCTATATACTACGTGGCTGTGTTATATACTACATGGGCTGTTTTATATACTGCTTGGGCTGTGTTATATACTGCATGGCCTGTGTTATATACTATGTCTCTGTGCTATATACTATGTGGCTGTGCAATATACAACATGGCTGGGCAATATACTACGGCTAGGCTTGAGAAAGGCTCATTTGGGGCCGAAACATTGCGTGGAGATGTGGGCTCAATAAAGACCTGCAAATTGTCTTAAAGAACATCGAGTGCTGCCTGCTTTTGTGATATATATGGACTGAGAGCAACCAAGGGACGGGTTGTTTGGGCTATGCACCTGAAGATAAGTAAAGGATTTGTGCTGTTCCAATTTTTTTCTATTATATACATATATATATATATATATAGATATATCTATCTATATAATCGTCTAAGGGTCACTTCCGTCTGTTTGTCTGTCTGTCACGGAAATCCAATCAGCGACGGGCACAGTCCGGCCGCAAATTCGCCCTTCCCTACTCCCCGCCAATCAGTGCCCCCTCCCTACTGCCCTCCAGTCAGTGCCCCATAGCGGATTAGCAGTCCATTAAATGAACTGCGTTACACTGTGGCATAAAGCAGTGTAACGCAGTCCGTTAACGATGCTATTAACTCTGTGTGACCAACTTTTTACTATTGATGCTGCCTATGCGGATTTTGTGCGGATTTTCTGCTTTTTTTACCCCTGCGGATTTCTATAATGGAAGGGGTCAGAAATGCTGTAGTTCGGCACAAAAGAATTAGTATGCTACTTCTTTTGATCCGCAGCGGTTTTCATGCAGATTTTTCCGCACCATTAGCACAGCTTTTTTTTTTCCAATTGATTTACATTGTACTGTAAATCACTTTGTGGAACTGCAGTGTTTCTGTGTGGAAAAATCCGCTGCGGATCCACTCTAATTCCGCATCGTGTGCACACAGCCTAAAAAAATCTAATGTTAAAAATAATAAAAAAATTAAAAAATCATTGTATTCTCACCTTCCGGCGCCTTTCCCGCTCCTCGCGATGATCCGGTCCCAAGAATCCATTGCAGCAATGACCGGAGATGATGTAGTGGTCTCGCAAGACCGCTACAACATCACTTGTTATTGCCGCAATGCATTCTTGGGACCGGAGCATCGCAAGGAGCATCGCTAAACACCTGGGCTGGATCCAGGGGCCGCCGGAAGGTGAGCATATAACTATTTTTTTATTTTAACCCCTTAGTGACGGAGCCAAATTTTTAAAATCTGACCAGTGTCAATTTATGTGGTAATAACTCTGGAACGCTTCAACAAATCCCAGTGATTTTGAGATTGTTTTTTCATGACACATTATACTTTATGATAATGGTAAAACTAGGTTGATATGTTTTGTGTTTATTTATAAAAAATATCAGAAAATTGAGAAAAATGTTAAAAAATTAGCAATTTTCAAACTTTGAATGATTTTCCCTTTAATCCAGATAGTCATGCCAGAGCAAACCATTAATAAATAACATTTTCCTCATGTCTGCTTTGCATCAGCACCATTTTTAAAATGTTATTTTATTTTGTTAGCATTTTAGGAGGTTTAAAAATGTAGCAGTAATTTTTCATTTTTTCAAGGAAATTTACTAACTTTATTTTTTACGGACTTATCCATGTTTGAAGTGACTTTAGGGGTCCCATATATTGGGAAACCCCCCAAAAGTGATACCATTTTAGAAACAGCACCCCCTGACATATTGAAAACTGCAGTCAGATAGTTTATTAACCCTTCAGGTGCTTTTCAGGAATTAATGCAAAGTGGCATGACAGAAATGAAAAAAATTATTTTTACCACCTAAATGCTTCACTTCTGAACAGATTACTACAGCCGTCAGACTCTAAGGCCGCAATTTGGTCATGAATTGCCATGGCAAACATCAGGACCACATAATCATGATCTGAGGGCACCAATTGGGATAAAGAGGAAGCCCCCACACTCTGTTAACCATTTATAATGATGTAGTCACTTTTGACAGCAGCATCTAAGGGGTTAAACAGATTTGGACGCTGGAAACACTGATCGTGGCTGATACAGCAAGTTGTCAGCTATAGTGCACAACTGACAGATGCTGGATTGTCACCTGTATGGGGAGGCTATTCTCTTATATCTCAGGTCAGTTAAAAGACGTATTGGCTGTCATTAAGGGGTTAATTCTTTTTTTAACAGGGATATGGTGCCCACATTTCTATATACTACGTGGGCTGTGTTATATACTATGTGAGCTGTGCTATATATTACCTGGGCTGTGTTAGATACAACATGGGCTGTGTTATATACTGCATGACCTGTGTTATATACAACGTCTCTGTGCTATATACTGCGTGGGCTGTGCGATATACTACGTGGCTGGGCAATATACTACATGGCTGGGCAATATACTATGTGGCTGCATTATATACTACGTGGGCTGTGCTATATACTACGTGGGCTGTGTTATGTACTATGTGGGCTGTGTTATATACTACATGGGCTGTGTTATATACTAAGTGGGCTGTGTTATATATTACTTGGGATGTGTTATATACTATGTGGACTGTGCTATATACTGCATGAGCTGTGTTGTATACTGCATGGGCTGTGGTATATACTATGTGGCTGTGATATATACTACGTGGGCTGTGCTATATATTACGTGGGCTGTGCTATATATTACGTGGGCTGTGTTATATACTACATGGGCTGTGCTTTATACTACATGGGCTATGCTATATACTATGTGGCTGTGCAATATATTACATGGCTGTGCTATATACTACGTGGCTGTGTTATATACTACATGGGCTGTGTTATATACTGCTTGGGCTGTGTTATATACTGCATGGCCTGTGTTATATACTATGTCTCTGTGCTATATACTATGTGGGCTGTGCTATATACTATGTGGCTGTGCAATATACAACATGGCTGGGCAATATACTACGTGGCTGTGCTATATACTACGTGGCTGTGTTATATACTACATGGGCTGTGCTATATACTACGTGGCTGTGTTATATACTGCATGGGTTGTGTTATATACTGCATGGCCTGTGTTATCTACTACATCTCTGTGCTATATACTACGTGGGCTGTGCTATATACAATGTGGCTGTGCAATATACTATGTGGCTAGGCAATATACTACGTGGCTGTGCTATATACTACATGGCTGTGTTATATACTATGTGGGCTGTGTTATATGCTATGTGGGCTGTGCTATATACTACATGGGCTGTGATATATACTGCATGACCTGTGTTATATGCTACGTCTCTGTGCTATATACTATGTGGCTGTGCAATATACTACATAGCTGTGCAATATACTACGTGGCTGGGCAATACACTACGTGGCTGTGCTATATACTACATGGCTGTGTTATATACTACATGGGCTGTGTTATATACTACGTCCGCTGTGTTATATACCACGTGGGCTGTGTTATATGCTGCATGGGCTGTGTTATATACTGCATGGGCTGTGCTGTATACTACTATACATATTCTAGAATACCCGATGCATTAGAATCGGGCCACCATCTAGTATATATATATATATATATATATATATATATATATGTATTTGTGTCACTGACATCTACATATATACTGTATGCCATTTGTCTATTCTATCCTGTCAGGTCCCGCTGTGATTCTACTGTATGCGGCAGATGAATTGAATTAATGACCAAGCCAATTTTTACAATTCTGACCATTGTCAGTTTATGAGGCTTTGGCTCTGGAATGCTTCAATGGATTGCACCGATTCTGAGATTCTTTTTTCATGACATATTGTGCTTCATGTTAGTGGTAAAATTTATTCAATGTGACTTGCGTATTGCGTGCCGAACAACTAATCCAATGCACGTCAATGTAAAATCCGAATGTTTTGCTGCTGACCCAAGAAACATGTCTGGGGACTTGAGAAAAAAGCTGAAATGAACGGGAAAGAGCTAAAACAGAATTGAAACAGCATGGAGAAGATGCCTGCATGCATTTCTGGCTCACATGGTATCTTGGAATAATATTGTCAGATTATTTTGCCAGTTTTACGGATTTTTAAAAAGATCTACCAAAGCAAACCTAATTTTTTTTTTAAAGGGAAAAATGCTAATAAACTTTTTTCACTTCATAAATACATGTATATAATGCAAAATAAAAGTACAATAAAATAAATAAAAAATTATACCTCCCCTTTAGCATATGTTCACATGGAGCGTTTTGGCTTTAGTTTTTTTTAGTTTAGTTTTTCTCACTCACATTTGGGAGGTTCCTCCCTCATTTCAAATTGTTAGCTAGATAGTGGAATACATATTCCTCATCAATGTACAAAGGCAGCTAAAACATGCCCACTTGAATTTTGCCTTCACCTGCCACAATCACCACATCCCCTGCCACGTTATTGTGCAGCCTCCTCTTCATATTTTTAGAGGGCCAGTAGGTCCCGTGAAACCTGAGTTTTGTGAGCACCACAGTTCATTTTGGCCACTGCATTCAAATGGAGCCACTGTCATAGCGGGTGAAGCTGCTGTAAAGTGAATAATACAGGAGTTGAATGATCAATGTCAGTAAATTGGATTCTATGAGACACCAAAAGCATTAGAATTATATTCTGAATGCAGTGTATGCAAGCAAGGGCCTGTATTGTGGTCATTCTGTCAGGCCTGAAAGCCATGTAAAGAACTTTCACAAGCCTACGCACTTCTTCTTGAAACTACAAAACAAGGCAGAATGTATTTTTTGCATGGTTTCGAGCAACAATGTCCTAGAGAGTAAAAAGGTCTATGGAGTGTATTACTCAATTGACAGGCAGTGCTACAGAGCTCAGGTAAAGGCCTTAGCGTGGCAATGACCATGTTCCAATATGTGTCAGGCTGCAGCCTGAATAGGACTGTGGAGCACATTAACTCAGTCTCTTAGATGTGCTTAAAATGTACAGACATATATGTTGACAAGGGACAACTGAACACTGTGCTGTAAAACCGAACTTTATGTGGTTGCTGACTATTGTGTCTGTGCAACTGCATGCTGTAGGCAGAAGGCATCAGCTCCTGCTTTTTGAAGAGCAGACTGGGAAAGGCATAACACAGGGGAAGGGCTAGTGGTTTCACCCTCAGACACAAATTTTGTACCCAGGCATTCTACCCGCCTACTGGGGTGCTGCATATATGAACAGTATATAGCATATGCTAACAAAGGTATTATGTTGAATTTCCCTTTAAAATGGGATATGTGGGTAAGATTTTCAAACTAGCAGCATATATAGACCATATTTCATTACTCATATTAATATTATGTGTAAAGCTGAAACCTGAAGAATTGTGTGGAGTATATTAATGCATTAATGTTCCAAACTGTCCAAGTGCAGACCCAAAAATCAACATCAGGCTAGCAGATACAAGCTTAAAGAGACCATGAGAAGGGCAACACAATGAAAAAGTTATAACGATATAATATATAGAGAATTAGAGTGGAAATTTGACCATTGCACAATGTGCAAAGGTTTCCAAAAATTACCCAAGGGATCTGTATCTTACATGCTGAAAGACGTCATAATGTGGACCTCACAATGCATTTTGCAGTTATTACAATAGGTTGAGATAGAGAGTACAAGTTTCACCATTGCACAACGTGCAAAGTTTTCCAAAAATTACACAAAGGGTCTGTATCATACATGCTCAAAGAGATCGTGATGGGGCCCTCACAATACATTTTGCTGTTATTACAATAGGTAGAGATAGGGAGATCAAGTTTCACCATTATGCAATGTGCAAAGATTTTCAAAAATTTCCCAAAGGGTCTGTATCACACACGCTGAATGAGACCGTGATGAGGACCTCACAATACATTTTGCAGTTATTACAATATGAAAGGATAAGGAGTACAATATGCAAAGGTTCACAAAAATTACTCAAGGCGTCTGTATCATACACTGTCATGAAATATAGCAACCCAAAAAAGGTTGGTCAGCAGACCGCTCGACACATACAACGGGAATGAAATGGGGAGAGGAAGGCCCTACGGATAAGGATTGAGGGATGGACACCTCCTGAGCTCAAACCTGAGCCTGTCCCTGCATTCCCTTATCGCTCTAAGCGGGTCAGGATTCTCTGCCATCAGGATTCTCATCCCTCGCTGTCACCTAGCACTGCCCTGGCTAGTGCATTGACCAGCAAGGCGCTAGCCACACCATTGCTGATGGAACAACACAGGGGACAGCAACAAACACAAGACAGACAAGGAAAAAAGACCATACTTAGCTTAATAGCCTTCTCTGCTGCCAAGCACGTACAGCAGAAGAAAGGCACCCAGACCACTAACTACACGAAACCCACAGATTCACCACTACAACCGGAGAGCTCCTTAATCCAGGCTTGGTCAATGTAGATTGCTCTATCACAGACAGTCAGCTGATGCATCAGGTGACTATTTAAAGTATGGTGGGAGTGGTCACCACCCACATCAGCTGAATTTTATTAATAAATTTAAAATTACCGACTGGTGCACAACAACCAATACCATCACCAAATCTAAAGAAAACTAGATAGAGAAGGTCCTACTCTAAATCTGTATGCACCCTACCTGCCAGCTGAGGTTGGTGCCCTATTCCTTTGCAAATGGCATCACGCTCACCGTCCCTGATGGGAAAGGTGGAAAATTTATTTTCTAGAAAAAAGGATGTCCAATGTTAAAGGTACAGTAAAAATCTAAATAAGAGGGAAGGGGAAAATTAGTATTATTGTATACTCTAGGCCAAGACTGATGGTTTACCTGTCCCTGTTCTGACCCTGCCTGTCAGTGGAGGTTGGCACCTTATTCCCTCACGAGATTTGTGCCCCTGCTCCTCGTCAGCTGTCTCAAAATATCCCTGGTCAGGTTATAACAGAAGTCATATGACAGGTAATATAAAGGTGCTGGAGTGCTTCAAAACGTATAAACCATAAAATCAGACAGTATGATATCACTGTTGCTCATCAGGGGAAATTGTATGAAGCATAGTGCTATATTGATGAAACAGATTTAGCAAATATAAACACTTGCATTATTTATAGTATACCAGATAAACTCCCCCTTGTTGCTCTACAGTTTCTTAGATCATATCTTCACAATAGAAATCAATTCAAACATCATCTTTGGAATAAAGAGCTCCCTTCACGGTGAAGAAAAAATAAATCCATAAACATACAAACCATGTATATCAAAAATAAACTCGACACGTTTCCCCTTTTTTATAAGGTTCATCAGGAGTATATTTATATACATGTTAGAAAGGACTACTTATGTCATCATTTGGAGATGTAAAGGAAAAGATGAAGTCCTCAGCACTCAGGTGAATCCACTCTAGATATGGTGTTTAGATTCACATGCCCAAAATATAAGCTCCAACAGTAAATGGCAAATCAAGTCATCTGTGCGGCTTGGTGTGCATGCCATCATTCCAACAGGGCAGAGCCAGGATTTGAACCCCAGTCCACATTGGTGGTTGTGCACCTTAACAACTAGACTTTAACAGCCACCTATAGTAGGTATTATAGTGTTAGGAGCCTTGGTATATAGTTTATTTTTAATTTATTTTTCCACAGGGCAGAGCTGGGATTTGAGCCCCCAGTCTCACATGTCATAGGCTGTGCACTTAACCATTACACTATACCAGGGGCTGTGGAAGTACTGGCCGTGAGTTGGGATCCTTTGAACTGGGAGTATTGCATTTTAGCTATCTAAGATCATGTCTATATGACCTTGGAGGTAAGGAATAAAAGACTGTTGCATCGTTAACCTGCCTAGGTGGTTATTACAAGTCATAACCTCAGATCTTCACACTCTACAAGAGGAAAATAAGCCATAAATATTTTGGTGTGTATAGATTACGTGTTATCTTTCAGCACATGTTGAGATATCACCTGCTCATTTGGGAAAATAAGTCTAGCCAACCATTATAACCAGCCTCAATTAGTCCTCTTTTTCTTATTCATAACATTCATCTTTCTGTCAGCCAGGTCACACCCTCAATTAATGTATCCCAATAAATGTCCTTCTATCCTTCAAAAAAAGAGGGAGGAAAAACCTTTGAAAATTTTTTTTATTTTGAAATAACTTGAAGATGAAAAATAAGTAATACAAAAAAAAATCAAATTAATGAATAAATAAAAAAAATATTATTCTTTTCCTCCCTTGTCTCGATGGATAAGAGAATAAAAAAATGGGAGAAACGACATATCTAAATGCAATATGTATACAGCTCTGGCAAAAATTAAGAGACCACCACATCAAAACCCTGTCATGGGCAGCCCAATCTCCAGACCTGAACCCCATTTGAAAGGCTCTGGAATGCAATCAAGAGGATGATGGATAGTCACAAGCCATCAAACAAAGAAGAACTGCTTATATTTTTGCGCCAGAAGCAGTTTGAAAGACTGGTGGAAAGTATGCCAAGACGCATGAAAGCTGTGATTAAAAAACATGGTTATTCCACAAAATATTGATTTCTGAACTCTTCCTGAGTTAAAACATTAGTATTGTTGTTTCTAAAAGATTATGAACTTGTTTTCTTTGCATTATTTGAGGTCTAAAAGCACTGATTTTTTTGTAATTTTGACCATTTCTCCTTTTCAGAAAAAAATACTAAATATATTGCTTGGAAATTCGGAGACATGTTGTCAGTAGTTTATAGAATAAATAAAAATTTATATTTTACTCAAAAATATACCCTTAAAGAGAAAAATCAGTCAAAATTAACATTTTGCAGTGGTCTCATAATTTTTGCCAGAGCTGTTTATATAATTTTATTCTTTTTTTCCCAAAATACAAAGAGGTCATTTGATTTTCATCTTGCATTTTCATCTTGCCCAAACTTTTACATGCCATTGTATATATTGGCAAAAAAAAATAATTGGTATTTGATTAATGGAATTTTCTTTATCAAAATTATTTATTTTAGTATATTATTATAATAATTATACAATTTTGGGGGGAGCCTAGGTGAAGTTCCTCAGTAGAACAGCACATGTGCCTGTGCACCTTGTACAGGACTGTAAATGTAAAAGGTTTGAAAGTGTTTTGTCTTTATTTAAAATCTCTGTATTCCCTATGAAACAAAGATCAGATAACTTAGGAAACAGTTATGTCCTACCTTAGTCTGTCAAAGTCGTCTTCAAAAGGTGGAGAATCAATATAAGTCTGTAATCTTGAGAATTTTATATACATTAGTAATGGCAATTTTTTCTGATGATGGAGTATCTATTGTGCTGATTATCAGCAGCATTACAATTCGCCAATGGAGGTTCTTCACTCAGTATTGGCAGTTGAGGCAGTATGTCAAATGGGTGGAGAGGACGATCATAGTCTGGACAACATGTTATCCATGGAAAGTACCATCCAAAGTTGGTAATGCACACTGACAAAGAATATTGCCACAAGAATGCATGTCCATCAAGTCCATGAGACTGCGTTCACAGTTTATAAAATGCATGGACAACTTGGTTTGGCATAGACCAAAAGTCTGTGCAGTGGAACTATAAGTTGAGTCCGTTTCAGGAATTTGTAGTTGTTCTAATAGACTATCTGTCAATGAAAATGCACTGCAGTGTGAGGATTTTCAGGTGGTGGAGTCCTGTGCAAGTTTACAATATGCATGCTCCTGACTACACTTGGACTAGATGTATGTATTGAGTGAGTCTAGAACCATTTAGTCGGAATGTGGCTGGATGTATGCATAACGCATACTTGCGGTCACAACCTCTGCATCGGAAAATCCTCTGAGTGTGCAGTGTGAATGATATGAGGATTCCCAAGTCTGCAGTCACATGGAGTGACTGTAGACATGGAGTGACTGTAGACTTGGTTCTTTAGACTGGTCAACCCCTTTAAATTGCTATTGTTCACTACAGTTTGTTAGAGAAGGGATTTCCAACCTACTCAGGTGTTCTGTCTTATAGGTACCTAAGCGATGAAGCAATAATCAGAGAGACACATGCTCGTTGTCTGTCCAAATAGTCTCTGGTCTTTATTTTTAGGGCTGGGCTTTTAAAGGCCCAAGATCAAAAGGAAATGTAGAGTTACATAATAAATTGGCAATGGGTTGTCAGACGCATCTTAGTATACAAGATAGATTAGACAAGAAGAATGTAGGGAGTCTTTGCACATGACTGTGGTTTCATAAGATGTTGGCTGGACATTGACATTTTTGGATGTTTTCGGACAGAAAAACAGAATTTGGGCAACAAAAACAAGACGTCCTTGACATTTTCTGGGAATTATTGACCACTGTTATTTAAGATATCCGGGAAATGAGACTCAGATGATAACATTGTGCAATACTTTGTTTTTCGGCTATTTTCCTGATATTTAACAAAATGAAGATTAACCATTTCTTTAACAAGTTCTAGGAGAACTCAGCATGGTACACATTTTTTCAAGGCAATTAAAGGTTTCTCAGCACTTGAAATTTGTGGCAAATATCATTTTTGGATAAATTAATCGAAGCTGGTGAATTCGAATTACAAAATATTCAATAATCTCTAGCAATAACTTAAAATGTTGAAGATTATGGTTGAATTTTTTTTTCTGTAGAAATTATTTTTAAAACAAATTATCTATTGCTGTCAAGAGTATAAGCCAATGCATTCTGCATGCCTTCTAATTGTTTGCAAAGTCTTCAACTGTAAATCTTCTGTTGTTCTTCTTGTCATGTTATCAGGTTATAAAGGCAGTAAAACAGTCTATGAATAATAATACCAATGTCACTTTTTTGTCTGTTCAAGAATTGCTCTTCAAAATATAATTATGGTGCTATTCAAAAGTCCTTTTATGACATGTTAAATTCTTTGTCCCTGAAGAATTTGGTGAAGGCCTCCAGTTTCGAAGATGTATAGCTCAAATATTCTTTTTGCTCATATGTATTTTAAAGATAAGTATGAATTGGCAAATTTTAAAACAGAAAGTAAAGCTAAATTATATATGACTTTATATACTTTAAATCAACATTAGAGAGCAGACATTTGATTTAATGCAGAACAAAATCTATTTTACTATTGTCTCACCTCACAGTGTTCGCCCAAATGCACTCCAGATGTGGTCACTCATAGGAGAAACTGACAACAGCAAAATATTGCACTGAAAGCCAGACAAATGCTGAAACTATCACTCACACAGCATGGTAAACGGGAAGAAATGAAATCAGGCTTATGATTCAATGTTTTCTTTTAGAACACTAGTAGCAAAAGCACAGCTGTTTGTTTAAATACTAAAATCATAAAGCAAGTAGATTGTCGAAAATGAATCCAATTTTAGTAAAATGCTTGCTGTAATATAATGCAAAGTCAGCACATAAATTTGATTATCTTGAAATGATTTTTGAAATGCAGTGAATTATGGACAAATTGTGGATACGACTGTTTGCAAAACCTATGTAAAGTGTAACATCACAGTTTAATGTTTTGTTTAATTTAGTTTCTGTTTATATTACACAATTATTTTAGTAACTAGTGTCAAATATATGACACTATGACACTATGATAAAAACATACATCTATCAATTTCCTACAGGCAATAAAAGAGAATGGAAATGAAAGGAAGAGACATAGTGAATCCTCCTGAGACATAAGTTGTTCTGCCTAAAAAGGTAAAAAAAATAATTATTTCTGCTCCCAAATGATAATCAGACTGGATCATCATTCAAATAATCATGGGCATAACATGCCCACACAGAGTTTGCCCATGACCGGGCCCATGGAGGAAGCGGGCCTGCTGATGCCAGTGATTACTTCAGTTGTACAGACTTCCTCGTAAGTGTATTGCAGTACAGGGACTCACTGCCTCTCTGCACTGAAATGTACGTTGCCAAACACTCAGGCCAGCAGCTGAAGTTGGTGTGCGTGTCACAAGTGGTGCATGGCAGTGACGTCATGTGACACTGATAGCTGGCATGCCAAGGTCAGCTGCAAGATATGGAAGAGGACACTGCACATTGTGGGAGGGAGGAAGGTAAAAAGAATTGTTTAGTTTTTTTAACATGTTGGAAAAGAGCAGCCAAACAGAAATTACACCAGTAAGGGTGCCCAAGATGGGGTAATTATAGGAGGATAGGGTCATTATACATAGAAGTGGCCCAGGATGGACATTACATTACATAAGGGCCCAGAACAGGAGTCATTATGACACGTTGGAACCCAGGATTGGGGTCATTATACCAGGAAGGGGCCAAGGATGAGGGACATTTTTACAAGATGGGGGCCTGAACAGGAGATATTATTACAGAAAGAGGCTACAACGAGGACAATATTATAGAAAGGAGCCAGGACAAAGTAAATTATTATAAAAGGGACCAGGATGGGCAAGAATATTACAGAAAGAGACCAGGACAAATGATATTATTACAGAAAAGCACAAGGATGGGGTAATTATTCTAAGAAGAGGCAAGGATTAGGGACATTATTATTTTTATTATTGCCTAGAATTTATGACATTTCTAATGTCCATGCATTTGACCAACATGGAGGTGGGGGCTCAGATCAAAAATGTTGTTTTGCACTGGTGCCCATGGAACCCTAGTTGTCCACAGCAGAAAATTATTCTTTACGTTCACATATGCAGCTTAGAATCTGATGGGAAAGTCTCTCGAAGTATCTCCTACTTATTTTGCAAATTTTCCCACCTACAAAGAATAGAGAGGTCTGTAATTTTTACCGTAGGTACACTTCAACTGTGAAAGACAGAATCTGGGAGTGGACATGTGCTGGCGTGAGCAGGGGGACCTTGTGTGCCATGCAGAATTTTAATGCATGAAGGTGTAGTGTATTATTAATGGTAATGTTTGAGACTGTGGTCCCAGCTCTCTTCAGGTCATTGACCAGGTCCTCCCATGTAGTTATGGGTAGATTCCTGACTTTTCTCATAATCATCCTTACCCCACAAGGTGAGATACTTAGTGAAGCCCCAGACCTAGGAAGACTGACTTCCAGAACCATCACTGCCACGCCAAGAATTGGCTGTTGCACCATTTGGACTGGCCTGTATAAATACCCATTCGGATCTTATTAGTGTAGGGAAAAGACGCAGCTGGAGTGAGGGTTAGATTCTGAGTGCGCTCTCTACAAAACAGCTGCTATATTTACTCTGCAACCCATACCTGTGGGAGTACTGTGCCAAAAGCCACTATGTGTACTCGGCAACCCATATCTGTTGGAGTAATGTGCATTTAAGTTACTGTGTGTACTCTGCACCCATCGGCCTTTGGGAGCACTGTGCCTTTAAGCCGCTGCATGTACTTTTCTAGTAGTAGTTTGACATTTGTAGACCAAACAAATAATCTTACTGTACTGCTGTGTCTATACTAGCAGTGTTAGTAAAAATTGTTCTGCTATGCAGCTGTGTTTTTAGAAGTAGTGTTTGTTTTAAAAATTTTACTCTGCAGCTATCTCTTTCCCAGTTGTGGGCTGAAAAAATTGTTTTATTGTTTATATGAGTAGTATTGAAAAAAGTTCTACTCTGCAGCCGTCTTTTTGAGAGTGGTGTGTCTAACAATAATTCTAGTATACAGCTGTGTCTTGCTTATTTGTGGGCCAAAAAGCTTCTGTTTCTGCTGTACCAAAAAGCCCATTTTTGTACTGTGCCGAAAGGCCTTTGTTTTTACTTGATCAAAAAGCCTCTGGGAGTGCAGTGCCAAAAAGCTTCAGTTTCTACTTTTGCAAATAAAAAACTCTGCGTATACTGCGCCAAAAAGTCTTTGTTTCGACCTTACCTAAAAGCCTCTGGGAGTACTGTGCCAAAAAGCCTCTGTACTGTCGCAAAAATATCAGTTTATACTATGCCAAAATATTAACTATATCAAATGATGGTCTTTGATTCTGCTACATGCTGAGTAAGGTTTTCCACATTTCTGCCATGCTAATCATCCCTTCTAAGGTGCAGCCAATGCCTCAGCTATGTTGGCAACTTCATCCTTCTCCGCTTTGTGTTTCCACCAAGCCCCTGATGTCAGGTGAGGAAGGCATCAGTAATGCATCTACCAATGCTTGAATTCCCGCATTTTCCCATCTTGCTCTAGTGACAGAAGTAAGTATGGCACATTGCGCTTGTTGCGGAGATCCAGCAGAGTGGACACCAAGTAATCAGCACTTGTAACAATCTGGTCAACTTAATGGTCGTTACGCAGGCAGAGCAGTATGTATTGCAAATCTGTGTGCCAGGCTGCCCAGAGGAAAAGACAAGATGTCATCGGTGGGAGGTGCAACGTCTGGGTCCCCTGTATCATCTGTATCCTTTTTATCCATCCAGTTAAGCTCCAGTGATGCCCATGTGCTGGTTTGAGTGCCACTCTGCTGCGAACACATTTTTTCCTCATCTTCCTACTTATACTCCTACTCATCCTCATCCTCTAAAACTGTCCTGTGACTAGACATTTGTGTAGCTGGCCACTTTGGGTTTATGAACCCATCCTGCAAGACATGTGTAGATGATTGGCCTGATATAGGTGTGAATGGTCCCTGTTCCCACCCCCCCTTCATCTTGTACCACCATACCACAAAGAATCGCCTGATTCTTTGTTTTTCTAGAAGGAATGGAAATGGGATAGTAACGCTGATGATGGCATGATCAGCACTGACATGTTCGATGAGTGTTGAAAGCAGCACAACACAGCACACACATCCAGCATGAAGGCCCACTTGTTAGTTTTTATGTGGTGTTGTTCCACAGAGTGACTCACCCATGCATTCTGCAGCTCAGACTCCGCTATCGTGTGCTTCTGCTCATACAGCTTTTCCAGCATATGCAAGGTGGTGTTCCTCCTTTTGGGCATGGCGCATATAAGTGGGGAGAGACAGAATTGAAGCTGCAGTACAAACTAGTAAGCAGCATCAAGGTGTGATCTCCAAAAGCACTCACAGACAGCCCACACTTTCAGCAGCACCTCTGACATATCTGTGTAATTATAAAGGAAGCTATTCACCACCAAATTCAGTACATGCGCCAGGCTAGACATGTGTGTCAAACTTACTAGGCCCAGTGCTGCTATGAGATTTTGCTCGTTATTGCACACTACCAGACTGGGCTTGAGATTTACCAACACCAACTACACATCTGTCTGTGAATTGATCACCATTCACAGCTCCTGCACGGTGTGGGACTTTTCCCACAAACTTATGACTTGCAAATAGCCTGATGTAGTTTCCCTCTGGCTGTGCTGGAGTTGGTTTGCAGGTGTTACATTAACTAAATGAGGAGGTGGATCCTCACCTCCTGTGTGATCTATTTTTTCTTGCCCATACAAATGAGTTTCAAAATAGCCTGCTGTCGTCTCCCCCTGGCTGCGCCGAAGTTGGTTGTGCGGGTGTTTCATTGACCAGATGAGGAAATGGATGAGGAGTCGATGGAGGAGAAGAGGCATCATGGACAAAAAAATATCTAGCATTCCTTAGTGGTGGTAGGACATGCGCCAAAATTATTTCCACCTCAAGACTAGCCTCTACTACATTTACTCTGTGGGCAATTAGTGAGATATTGCCTCCCTTATCAAATATTTTGATGATTTACCTAATTTATTCTCTGCAAGACTAACTTACAGCACAAGTCTTGTGGAGATTGGACAGCACCCATTTCAATTTCACTAATTAATGTGTAATAGGAATATCCATCGCACAATGGCATTCATTAAACACATATGAATAATTTTTACTTGTTTTAACTACAATGGATTGATATGTACAAATCTTTCTCTGAACCAGGTGATAATGCTTAAGAAGTGTGTAGGTGCAATATTGTTCCCTATAGCAACCAGATAACTGTTTATAAAAACCTCCACTATTGCCAGCTGGCTGGAAGACAGACGTGAAGCTGCAGTGCTGACTGGCAAGGAGCAGCAGAGTGAGAACACAAAGAGCACACACACACTGCCCCTACTTTCTGACTGGATAAGGAGACGGAAGCCTTCAATAGAGCGCAGTAGCAGCAACAGTAATAGCTAAGGGCCAGCCTTGGTGCTTTTGACTCCTTGTTTGCTGTGCAGCTGGGACAGTGTGTTAGGTGTCGAGTTCCTGCCACTGCACAGGGGGAATCTCAAACCATGTCCTCTCTGGTCTCCCATTCTTCCTCAGCTGCAGAGGTGACTGCTCAGCAGAGACATTGGTCCCAGGGTCTGGCTCAAGCTGATACCATGCGTCTGGTTACTGCTGCCATCCCCGGTTCAGCCATTGTAACCAGCATTGAGCAGCAGCTAGCAGACACTCCAGGGACCTCTTCTACTGAGTATGCCCGTGGGACGACCTCTCATTAGATGCATGTAGGATAGCTGCGGAGACACCATCACGTGTTTCTCAACGCAAGCAGTGAATAGCCAGACCTTTCCCCGGGAAGGAACAATCATCTGTTCCTTCACGACCTCTCATTAGAGGCCGGAGGTCGCATGCTCAGATCCTGTAGCAGCTCTAATTAGACCACTGGGAAGGTCCCGGAAGGCTGCATCTATAAAAGGTTCACATGGCCGCTCGGCCATGCGCTAGTATAAACCTAATATCGTGTGTGTGTGGATGTATTTCAGCAGGGTTCACCAGTGCAGCACTGTGCGCAACTAGTGAACTTTCCAGACCCTAGTTAGGGTTCTTATTGGTATTTATTTTTCCCCTGGCTCTGCAGTTGCGAGATGAGAGATGATGAGGGCATGCACAAGCATTTTTGTAGATTGAAGGTTGAGGAAAGGACGGATTCTGGAGATATTTTTGAGCTGGAGGCGACAGGAGGTGAAAAGGGCTTGGATGTACAGTTTGAAGGACACGGCAGAGTCAAGCGTTACTCCGAGGCAGCAGACTTCTGGTACAGGGGAAAGTGTGATGTCGTTAATTGCAATAGATACTGTAGGTCAGATAAGGAAGATCTATGAGATGGAGGAAAGATGATGAGTTCAGATTTGTCCACATTGAGTTTGAGGAAGCGAGAGGAGAAGGAGGATATGGCTGATAGACACTTCGGGATTCTGGACAGCAGAGAGGTGACATCTGGGCCAGAAAGGTAGATCTGAGTGTCATCAGCATAAAGGTGGTACTGGAATCCATGGGACTTTATGAGTTGTCCCAGGCCAAGTGTATAGATTGAGAAGAGTAGGGGTCCTAGAACACAGCCTTGGGGTACTCCAACAGATAGAGGGTGGGATGAGAAGGTAGTGTGGGAGTTGGAGATGCTGAATGTGCAGTTGGAAAGGTATGAGGAGATCTAGGATAGGGTGATGTCTTTGATGCCGAAGGAGGTGACGATCTGTAGTAGGTGGCAGTGGTCAACTGTGTCGAAAGCAGAGGACAGGTCTAGAAGGAGGAGTACAGATTATTGTCCTTTAGCTTTGGCTGTAAGTAGGTCAATAGTAATTTTGGTCAGGGCTGTCTCAGTTGAGTAATAATCCCCAGCATTACTTTCCTCCCAGTCTTAACCCCTGCCAACCTTGCCATTGTACACATAGCAGAAAGCTGCAGCAGTTGGCTATGTTTTGTCATTAGCATCATGATAGATGTGCTGCAGTGGTCTGCTGACAGTTTGCACTACCACTCCCATCTACTCATACTCCAACAGAACAAGTGGTTAGGAATCAGTGCACTCAATTGTTTCAAATTATGGGGCAGAGCAACGTGGATGGCTCACGGAACCACAGCAAGCAGAGTCATGAAAAAGCAGAAGTTACTGCTGCATGACTTAGGGCTCAGACTGCTTGCCTGATTTCCAAGGAGGTAGATGCCTATGAGCCGCAGGTGCCAAATCTGCACTTTCAGCAAGGGACCGGGTCAAAGACAAAGCAAAGAAACTGTATGCACTCTCAGCCAATCAATCTAAAACCACCTCCATTTGTTCTGTCCTCACCATTCATCCAATGGTACTTAGGTCTATTAAATTACACAGAGCGGCCTGTAAACTGATTGCAGGAGAGGAAGGTGTTTCATTTGGGTGTGATGCAGACACAGATCGACCTTTCCCTCTATCTGCCTTCAGCAGCTACATCACCACCTCCAGCAACATGGCCACATCTTATTTTTGATGCTCTCTTCATTGTTTCCAACCCAAAATATTGAAGAATATTACATGGCCTGTGTACAGAGAGAGTGTGGCCTTCAGAATATTACACTGCCTTGTTTTCAGAGTACACCCTCCATCCAAAAAAGCAAAAAGAAGCAACAAGTGTTGGCTACCTCCTCCTACAATGCGATTATAATTTTTTCTTTTTTTTATTGTTTGTTTAAGTAATTTTCCTATCCAGATTTGTTTACAGTGCAATTATGCTGCTCCTACCCCATTTGGCTTCTTTTGCAGCCCCATAGCCCTTGCAATGACCATTTTACAGCTATTCTGAAGCACCAAGGTTTGTGCCACCGTTAATTTCTATTTGGTTCAGATTCGGGGTTAAGTCCAGAGAACAAGTTCTTTCTGATCTGAACTATTCACTGTAGTTTCATCAATTCCTGCGAACCTGAAGATGCACGGGTCCACTCATCACAACTGCTTAACTTTAATAAACAAATAAAAACATTTGTACAAGTGCAAATAGTATTTAAGTATTTGAGTTTTGACTAAAAATAAGCAATTCTCATGTGGTTAAATGCACATCAAATTTGGCTATCTAAACCAATGTGATCGCCTGAGGCATAGCCATCACTGAAAGGTCAGAAATGCAATGATGAGAGGAAGCTAACACAGGACCAGATGGGCCTAGGACAGGTAAAATTTATGTTTTTTACCCCCTTCCCAGCACAATACAGAATCCAGCAAAAATGTCAGCCAAATGGCAAATACTACTGTATTATATTCAGCTTAAAGCAGCTTTACCCACTTTAAGTTGGACCGAGTTTTCTGTGTGAAATAATGATGTGAAGTGGGAGCCATTGGTGGACCCATGGAAAGTGGTGATGCCACCCCTGCACATCAAGTTAGACCTGATAAAACAGTTTGTCACAGCTCTCGACAAACAATCGACAGCCTTCAATTACCAACAAGATCTCTTTCCTAAGCTGTCTAAGGGTACTGTCACACAGTGGCACTTTTGTCGCTACGACGGTACGATCCGTGACGTTCCAGCGATATCCATACGATATCGCTGTGTCTGACACGCAGCAGCGATCAGGGACCCTGCTGAGAATCGTACGTCGTAGCAGATCGTTTGGAACTTTCTTTCGTTGCTGGATCTCCCGCTGTCATCGTTGGATCGGTGTGTGTGACACCAATCCAACGATGAGTTCGCTTGTAACCAGGGCAAACATCGGGTTACTAAGCGCAGGGCTGCGCTTAGTAACCCGATGTTTACCCTGGTTACCATCGTAAAAGTAAAAAAAAAAAAACAGTACATACTTACATTCCGGTGCCCGTCAGGTCCCTTGCAGTCTGCTTCCCGCTCTGACTGACTGCCGGCCAGAATGTAAGAGCAGAGCACAGCGGTGACGTCACCGCTGTGCTGTGCTTTCACTTTACGGCGGCACTCAGTCAGAGCGGGAAGCAGACTGCAAGGGACCTGACGGGCACCGGAATGTGAGTATGTACTGTTTTTTTTTTTTTTTACTTTTACGATGGTAACCAGGGTAAACATCGGGTTACTAAGCGTGGCCCTGCGCTTAGTAATCCGATGTTTACCCTGGTTACCCAGGGCCTTCGGCATCGTTGGTCGCTGGAGAGCGGTCTGTGTGACAGCTCTCCAGCGACCACACAACGACTTTCCAACGATCACGGCCAGGTCGTATCGCTGGTCGTGATCGTTGGAAAGTTGCAAAGTGTGACAGTACCCTAAGGCAAAGGTAAAATCTGGTATCTTTGTCTGACCACAAATCAAGCAGATTCTAGAGAACAAAGAATTCATGAAGAAACTGACTAGAAAAGATAAAGCAGCTTGGAGCAGCTTTGCTGGAGTTGTGCATGGTTTCCTGGGCAATCACAAGGATGAGAGATATGCGCAACTAGTTAAGATTCTGATAAAGAACTTTGGAAAAATGGGATGTAGGATGTATCTCAAAGTACATATCTTGCATGCTTATCTTGACAAATTCAAGATAAACATGGGGGCTTACTCAGAAGAGTAAGGCGAGCGCTTTCATCAGGATATACAGGACTTTGAACGATGCTACCAAAGACAGTATAACGAGAACCTGATGGGAGGCTATATTTTGGGGGTTGATTCATGAAAGTGATTTGCAGTATAATCATAAATCAACAAAAGCTACTCACTTCTAAACCACTCTTGCTCATCTTGGCCAATATTAAACGCATATACAATGTTTTTGTAACTGTATCAACAAAAAGAAATGATGAATTATTTTGATTTCCCTATGCAAATACATAAATCTGAATATGTAATTGTCCTGGTCACAAAAGCAAAATCTATAATTAATTAAATAGTTTTTCTTGACTATTTACACATGAGTAACTGGAATATAGCAGTTAAAAGATGGAGACAAAAATTGTGTTACATAGTGTTATTAAGGAACTGGCTTCAGCACTACAGATACAGGAACCAATGATCTCCACACTATACTTACTACACAAAATACAGCTCTGGCAAAAATTAAGAGACCACTGCAAAATGCTCTGTTTGTCTGATTTTTCTCTTTATAGGTATATTTTTGAGTAAAATGTAAATTGTTCTTTTATTCTATAAACTTCTGACATGTCTCTGAATTTCCAAGCATTACATTTTGTATTTTTTCTGACAAAGAAAAATGGTCAAAATTAAACAAAACAGTGCTTACCGACCTCAAATAATGCAAAGAAAACAAGTTCATAATCATTAAGAAAGAACAATACTACTGTTTTATCTCAGGAAGAGTTCAGAAAACAATATTTTGTGGAGTAACCATGAATTTTAATCACAGCTTTCATGTGTCTGGGCATGCTTTCCACCAGTCTTTCACACTTCTTCTAGCGCAAAACTTTAAACATTTCTTCTTTGTTTGATGGCTTGTGAGTATCCATCATACTCTTAATTACATTCCAGAGGTTTTCAATGGGGTTCACATCTGGAGATTGGGCTGCTCATGACAGGGTTTGATGCGGTGGTCTCTTAATTTTTGCCAGAGCTGTATATAAATGTTTTGGGACACCCCCAGGACATCCAATCATATCAGAGTCAGGGAATTATCTGGAAAACATCAACCGGTGGATCAACTCAAAATTACAGTCACTTGTGGAGAGCCTTCCTTTTTTTTTGTGGATATGAGTGAGCTCCTTAAGAGGATATATGGTCTCCACATTGGTCAGGATATGCTGGTAATCACAGGGGACATTGAGTCCCTATATACCAACATTAGACAAGTAGATGGACTAGCTGCAATTAAGTATTATCTCAACATGACTAGCCTACCAAAGGAATTAATTTTACTGATCTTGGAGCTATTGGAAATCTCATTGACACACAACTTTTTACTTTCAATGGGTCTTCTACCTGCAGCTCCAGGGAACAGCCATGATAGCTTCCTTTGCCCCGTCCTATGCCAACCTGTTCCTAGGGCTGTGGGAGAGGGACCTATGCCAGAAGTTATCGATGGACCAGGTCCCCTTTTGTAAGTGGTACATCGACGACATATTGCTGATCTGGCAGGGATCAGTTGAGTTGCTGCATGAATTCATAGGGAGCCTCAACAGGAACATCTGCATTAAATACCGTTGATTTCCTGGATGTTACTCTGAGGAAAGATCAGAATGGTAACCTACAAACATCTATAGGAAGGATACATTGACAAACATGCTGTTACATGCCTCCTTCGCCCATCCCAAATCATTAATAAGATCCATGCCCATAGGACAATTCCTTCATCTGCATAGAATCTGCCCCAGTGTCCTTGACTTTGAACACCAGGTGAAGGACCTGTGCAGCAGATTCCTCAAAAGAGGATACGGCAGACGAATGCTTAAAAGAGCCTATCATTGTGTCAAGTATTCCACACGCCAGTCTCTACTATATAAGCAGAGGTACAAGAGATCTACTGAGAAAGTGAGATTTATTACCAACTATCACACGTACTATGCATTCACAAAGGGATGTCATGGTGGATCCTGAAGACAGACCCAATTATTAAACAGTTCTTACCAGAGACTCCGAGTGTCTCAATCAGATGATATAGAAATTTTCATGATCACCTATACCAGAGTCACTATCAGAGTTAGCCTAGGCCAACATCTTGTGATGGTGGTGGCCCTGGGTGTGGATGCGTACCTTGTGACTGGTGCGTCTCATACCCCAATGTGGACCGAATTGGCAGGTTTTTTAATTCATCTCGCACTAAGATATCTGAGACCTAGAAGAATATCACATGTACTTCCAGATTTGTAATATACTTTTCCACGTCTCCGTGCAATCTAATATTCATTTGCCTAACAACACACCAAGTTAAGGTACAGGTTAGAGAACATTGCCTTGGGATTGATGCAGCGGCCGATCAAAATGACATATCTAAACTCAGGACCCTAACACATCATTTCAAAACACATCACAATTGTGATAGCCCACTACTGAGGGTAAGAGGGATAGATCTCATCGATCCAGGCATTCACAAAGGTAAAATGAGCCACAGACAACGTGAAACCAGATGGATCTTGACCCTGGATACATTATACCCTAAAGGTCTGAAAGAAAATATTAGCTATGTTCCATTTTTATAATATTCTACGGTTGTTCATGCATGTACGGTTTTGTTTAATTGGTTTTAATCATTGCTTTTACCTTCTATATAGGCTCCATCTCGTTTTTTGAACTGATGTCATGAATTACCTTAAAGCAGATGGCGACTATGATACTAGGAATATCCCCCGTGTACTGTGTTGGAACCTACATGCACTGTTCCATATGTATTTGTCTATGATTGCTTTATATGTCTATTAGCCATGTTAATAGTGGCTTAGCCAACAAAGATCATTTTTATGATTTCCAGAGATGAGATTTACTATATATCACATGGTTATTATTGATGAATTTAGTAAATACTTTCCTTGTGGTATGGATGCCCTGTTTTGGGCTTTATAAATGTTGTCTCTTGGTATATGCATATAATTTATTATTCTGTGGTGCATCATTTTACAGACAAATAGGGGACTTTTACATATAAACATTAGATTTCACCAAATTTCTTGAACCCTCCCCACATTAGCAAGAGGGAATCTGCATATAGTCATATATGTGTGAGCAATCTTTCATTCTTTCATCTTTCATTCTTTAATGTCAGTCAATTTCTATCTATATTTAGTAATATAGATATGGATACGATGCATGGTATTCAAATCCTATATGGTGCATACATATGCTGTGCAATCTTAGTTGTCCCCTAGTATCCTTGTAAGTTTTCCTTTGTGCCAGATACACATAATCCTGATTCTCCCCACCATGATATGCACAAAGTAAAAATCATCAGTCCTTTTATCTGTGCATGGTGACACTAGTATGCATGCGCACCATGGTCACTGCATGTCTGCTGGCCCTTGGCATCTTATCTGCTGACTAGCACATGATCACACATCCCGTGTGATCTTGACGTCACTTGGCACTTGATTTCGATGCCGCTAGGTATTCTGGTTACCATGGTGACGCCTGCACAGTGGACACCGCCCTATGATTGATGGGAGGCCACATTTTAATTCTTCACTACCTCCCTATGCACTGCCCATTGAGGAAAGGTTTCCTGGTAGAACGCGCATCGGGGAGGGCACACTGCCATTACATCCCAGGCCACTTCTGTGCACCTGGTAATTGATTGCACTTTTACCATACAATGTCCAAATTGGATCAGTATGTGCTATGTTTATCATGGACACTAGGAGGCCATAAGGGATAGTGCAATAATTGTTGCTAACACTTTGACTACAACTATAGCAGTATATTTAGATACAGATGTAGATATGTGTGCTAAGTGCGCCCTATTCTTCGCATTTTATCCTTCCCCGTGTCTGTGTTTGGTTATGCTAAATAAAATATTTTTTGTAACTTAATCATATGGGATAATAGATTGTTTTTTTGTTTTTGTTTTTGGTGGTTTTAAGAGGTAGTGGCAAGTTTTGGAAGCTGACAGAGTTCATTGAGTTATGTGGCCAGGAGACCTGATTGTCCCAACCTGGATTCTCCAAACATCTTTGAGGGGTCAGTAGTGGTCAATGGAGCATATCAGCATTCCTCAAGCTGTGGCTGTAGTCCCATAGGCTAGCGTCCTGTAGAGTCAAATCTGTATTTCTTCAGTTGTTGCCATGGTGATTTGGCTACTGTCATATAGAGACTCCCAAAACAGAGGCATATTTTCCAGTTTGCACATATTATTGAGGCATTCTTCCACAGGATTGGGAGAAGGTGTGAGACACCTCACACCTTCTCCCAATCCTGTGGAAGAATGCCTCGATAATATCGACCCCATCTCTCAATGTTCCAGTGTTCAAATAACCTGCATAGTTTGTCCTTCAATATTGGCAAAACAACAAGCTTAGTGTAGTGATACAATGGGTAATCAACACATTAACAAATATCAATTGTTCAATTATCCTGTTCCTTTGTTTCCAAAGGATAGTTGAACAATAAGCTGCAAGGACTGATACAATAGGTAAACAACAACCATTCAATAATTCACAAACATCAATTCAATTTATAGAAAAAGTCAACATTCAGACTTATATGAACAGTAGCTTATGTCCCATGACCTAATAAATATACATCTGGCATGATTAAAAATAAATTCTGTGTTGTCACTCAGGTATTTTAGATTTTCAACAATGTCTGAGGACAACATGCTTGGGGACTCCCACACAGAAGATACATACATGTACAAACCTATCCAGCCTCTTCCAGCAATGCCAAGTACAATATCAACTGCTCCAGATCTCACCACAGAGCAAGCAGATTTTATCCCAAAGGATTGTTAAGTTGAAAGTCATCTGCACATTCTCCTTCTCTATTCTTTTGTAATGATGTCACCTCCTTTGTACTCCTGTTTGGTTCCCAGGTCATGACAACCACAAAATCGTCATTAACCTCATCATCCCTGATTCAGATGACAGTTGACCCTATGGGAGAAAAGGCCTGAGCTCCTTAACCTTCCTAAATTCTCCCCTCAAGATTTGTTGTGAATCAGAGTGCTACTACCACTGCTACTTCCCACACAGCTATAGATCACTGAGCTATCAGCTTAGATTGGCATTAGAATTTTGTCCTCCATCTTTTCCATCCTCATGTTATCCAAGCACAAAGGCTGTCTGTTCATCCTTCCAATAAGTCAAAAGGAAACAGTTTTTTTTCTGGTATAGTACTTTCCTTAGCACCTGGAATGCTGTGGGTAGGGGACAAAAGGAGCTCTAATTAAACAAATCTTATTTATGGAATGGAAATGTCATTATGTACAACATTACGTGCTATAACAACTGAAGAAGTAGACTGAGCAAAACAGTGATTCAAGTTGATGGTGTCACTGTCACTGACTTCTTTCTGTTGTGATTGAGACAAGTGATGGGACATATATTCCATGATGCTTCTTCCTCACTGATACAATTACAGCAAAGAAGGCTAAGTGTGACCAGCATTTGGTACTACTACTATTGCTTGGATGGTTTCTACCAGCAGTTTTGGTGTTGCTGCTGCTAGGAACTCCCACATTTTTTCTTAATGATCTGTTGGCTGGCATGTGAGCCCTGCCTAGAATTTCTGGTGGATTGCATATATTTCCAGGGTTACCTTAGTATGGTAAAAAGAAATTTGAAACTTTGAAATTTTATGCATGTGTAAAAAAATATATGTTAAACTAAAACGTGGCATTAGTAACAGAAGTCGTAGTGTCAGAGAAGGAAAAAATAAAGTACAAAATAGTTTTTATTTACTGTAAAAAGTTGATTGCAGATGAATTCATCCTTTCAAGAATAACAACATAACAACAAATGCTGGGAGATAGGAACATGGTCTTAAAACCAATATTATAGTCATGGGGTGTTTGATTGACAATTTAGAGTATTCAAAAAGGTTTGCAAAAAGTAAAACACTTATAATATTTTCTAACTTTTTGTATACTTTAATTCCTCTGACTAAAATATGTAATTCTGTATGGTATGTTGGTTGGTAGGTACACACATGAAAAGAACTTATGGCAACGACAGCAGTACTTTTGTGATATGTACACTTGTTAAACTGGACTAGTAAAAGATTTATGCAAAAACTTTTTTATGTACTGTTTAAATTCTCCCCTCCATTTCAAAAATGCCAAAACTCTCTAAAAATTATATTTCTATATAGGTACATGCATGGAAAGTAATTTTTAGCAACAACCAGCAGTATTGTTGCAGTGCTTATGATTATTACATTTTACTGTAAAACATTTGAAAAAAATGTAACCTTGTTTTTGTGTATCATTATGATTATTTTTTATATATTCCACTCTTAAACAAAAATGTAACATACAGTACAGACCAAAAGTTTGGACACACCTTCTCATTTAAAGATTTTTCTGTATTTTCATGACTATGAAAATTGTACATTCACATTGAAGGCATCAAAACTATGAATTAACACATGTGGAATTATATACTTAACAAAAAAGTGTGAAACAACTGAAAATATGTCTTATATTCTAGGTTTTTCAAAGTAGCGACCTTTTGCTTTGATGACTGCTTTGCACACTCTTGGCATTCTCTTGATGAGCTTCAAGAGGTAGTTACCGGGAATGATTTTCAATTCACAGGTGTGCCCTGTCAGGTTTAATAAGTGGGATTTCTTGCCTTATACATGGGGTTTGGACCATCAGTTGTGTTGTGCAGGAGTCTGGGGGATACACAGCTGATAGTCCTACTGAATAGACTGTTAGAATTTGTATTATGGCAAGAAAAAGCAGCTAAGTAAAGAAAAACGAGTGGCCATCATTACTTTAAGAAATGAAGGTCAGTCATGCGAAAAATTGGGAAAACTTTGAAAGTGTCCCCAAGTGCAGTGGCAAATACCATCAAGCGCTACAAAGAAACTGGCTCACATGAGGACCGCCCCAGGAAAGGAAGACCAAGAGTCACCTCTGCTTCTGGAGATAAGTTTATCCAAGTCACCAGCCTTAGAAATCGCAGGTTAACAGCAGCTCAGATTAGAGACCAGGTCAATGCCACACAGAGTTCTAGCAGCAGACACATCTCTACAACAACTGTTAAGAGGAGACTTTGTGCAGCAGGCCTTCATGGTAAAATAGCTGCTAGGAAACCACTGCTAAGGACAGGCAACAAGCAGAAGAGACTTGTTTGGGCTAAAGAACACAAGGAACGGACTTTAGACCAGTGGAAATCTGTGCTTTGGTCTGATGAGTCAAAATTTGAGATCTTTGGTTCCAACCACCGTGTCTTTGTGCGACGCAGAAAAGGTGAATGGATGGACTCTATATGCTTGGTTCCCACCGTGAAGCATGGAGGAGGAGGAGTGATGGTGTGGGGGTGCTTTGCTGGTGACACTGTTGGGGATTTATTCAAAATTGAAGGCATACTGAACCAGCATGGCTACCACAGCATCTTGCAGCTGCATGCTATTCCATTCAGATTGCGTTTAGTTGTACCATCATTTATTTTTCAACGGGACAATGACCCCAAACACACCTCCAGGCTGTGTAAGGGCTATTTGACCAAGAAGGAGAGTAATTGGGTGCTACGCCAGATGACCTGGCCTCCACAGTCACCAGACCTGAACCCAATCGAGATGGTTTGGGGTGAGCTGGACTGCAGAGTGAAGGCAAAAGGGCCAACAAGTGCTAAGCATCTCTGGGAACTCCTTCAAGATTGTTGGAAGACCATTCCAGGTGACTACTTCTTGAAGCTCATCAAGAGAATGCCAAGAGTGTGCAAAGCAGTCATCTAAGCAAAAGGTGGCTACTTTGAAGAACCTAGAATATAAGACATAATTTCAGTTGTTTCACACTTTTTTGTTAAGTATATAATTCCACATGTGTTTATTCATAGTTTTGATGCCTTCAGTGTGAGTGTGCAATGTTCATATTCATGAGAATACTGAAAAATCTTTAAATGAGAAGGTGTGTCAAAACTTTGGTCTGTACTGTACATTTTGGAACCCTAACATAGTACATTACAAATTACCTGCTTGTAGGTTCACAGACAAAAACCAACATACGAAAACAGGATAGAGTATGGTTTTGTTGTTTATGGTTGCAAGATACACATGGGCAGATCGATTCATAACAAATTGAGTCTATTGTTACGGAAATTCATTGTTTCATGAAAATTCAAACATTTTGAGATTCAATTTCTGGCTCACAAAAAAAAAGACTGCACTATTTATTTCACTGCTAATGCATCACAGAGCAGTCTGGTATCATTTTGTGCAGCTGCTTATGGGCCTCATCCTAATGCCCTGCAACTATGACATCATTTGGATTATCATACCTTGTAAAATAGTGGTCAGAACCTGAGCAATCACAGATTGACAGTTCCTAGCAGTTCAAAACTTGTATGGCAGAGTCGTTTTCCATCTCCTGGGGCCACCAGATAAATCTCTCCTTTAAAGTGTAAGTTCTTCTGGTCAGTAGGATACTCTCTCTAATACTCATGCCTGTAGAGTGCAAGGCCTTATGGTCTGCAGCATCCTCTGCTGTAGAGTGTAAGCTCAGTATGGACTGCTGTTTCACTCTCTTCTGTAGAATTGATTGTAAAGTCATATGGTCAGCAGGTCCCTTTTTCTTTCTCTCTCTCTCCTTTCCCCCACAATTATTTTCTGAGACATTATAATTAGTGATGAGCGTATATACTCGTTACTCGAGATTTCCCGAGCACGCTCAGGTGACCTCCGAGTATTTTTTAGTGCTCAGAGATTTCGTTTTCCTCACCTCAGCTGAATGATTTACATCTCTTAGCCAGCTTGATTACATGTGGGGATCCCCTAGCAACCAGGCAACCCCCACGATGAAAACTAAATCTCCGAGCACTAAAAAATACTCGGAGGTCACCCGAGCTTGCTCGAGAAATCTTGAGTAACGAGTATATTCCCTCATCACTAATTATAATCTTTCCGGTATTGAGATTACTGCAAATTTTAAAAGATCTGCTCATCTCTGTTGATAAATTGCACAATAAAAACACATATAGATAAATATATGAAAAGGGCCTTGACAAAAATTATGGTGCAAGAAAAGTGGAGTAGGTTCATGTCGCACAAGTGAGCACCTGCCACAGGTCACTCTCGCATGTAAAGGTCTAATATTTAAGTATTAAACAACTATGTATGCAAAAAATAATAATTTGAGTCAAATTTCCTGGAATTCACAAGTCTTTATGAATTCAAACAATCTTCACTTTAATTTCTGAGGATCTGAGAATTTCAGGAAATTCAACTCAAAGTTTGTCTTCCAAGGATCAATCCACTGACCTCTTAAGTATATACAAAAACATTGGTATATTAGCAAAAAATGTTATTTATTGTAACACTTTTTTTCATGATTTTTTTTTATTTCAGAAATTAAATTTCAGAAGTCGAATTTCAATGTTACTTTAATTTAAGTAATTTGTTATTTTCCCATGGAGAACAGCATAAGTGAATTTGCTGAAATATTTTTAATATTCATTATAAGGTGGTTTAAAAAAAAACTGACACAAGCAATTTAAAAATCTTCTTCACCACCAGAACAGAAAGAGTAATTATCAGATAACTTTATAATATTCTAATAGAAAAGACTCCATGAATTGCTACCTTTGAAAAATCCTACATTGTCTGAATCATAGTGGCTGTCATAAATGTACTAGTTCAGCTAGAAAACTGTATCATCTAATTGTCGACAAAAACTGCCAGTAGCAATAGCATATTGACATACATCACTTATCTATTTCAAGTTATAACAATTTCTCAGAGATATAATTTAATCTGCTTCCAGTACAGAACATTTAAAACATCATATTCTCAACCAAGGAAAATATGATCTTTAAATATTTGATTGTTCCACTCTGTATTTGGATTTGTGGATAAAGGTGTGAAAAATAAAAAGCATGAATTTTACAATATGCTCTATATTGTAGTTATTATTTATAATCAGTGCAATTATTAATCTAATATCAATGCAGACTGCCTGAATATTTATAATACTGCACAGAAAACTGCTCAAACAAAAGCCAACACTTTGAATGCTGCTATTTAATGCAATACTGGGCTATAATTTACCTTGTTTTTAATGTGATCAAATTAGAAAATAATTCACTTTATTGCTGTAAAAATGTTTGAAATAATGAGGACTAAAACATTTTAACCAGAGATGGGTGAATAAATTTGGGTGGAATTGACTTCTACTCAAGTTTTCCAAAAATCTACATTCAACAAAATGTCGACTTTTTTGTATTGACTATCATTTTTCTGAAAAGGCCATTAAAAGGTTAAAAAAAATGTTCTTAAAAATACCTTACTGCTTATCTCTCTGGCCCATCCACTCCTCACCTATCCAGTCCTTGCCACATCCTGTGATCTCCACTGCTCCCTCTGAAATCCTCTTGCTCTCACAGTGGGCTGGGATTTCTGGGTCTGATGAGGCCTGGGATGGTTCTGCGTATACACGTGCAAGGTCACAGCGCATGTTGAAAAGTCATGATGTCGTGACTTGTGACTTTTGGTGCACTTATAGTGATCACAAGGTGCAATGAGGACAAGACAGTGTTGGTGAAGAGCAGAGGGGACATGTAGCAATTTGTTACCATCACCAAAATATACATCCATAGAAACATACATGCTATTGTCATGAGTCAATTTTTGATTACCCTACCAGGTACAAGATCCTACTTCAACCGTACACTAGTTTTACATTGGTTGCGTTGAAACCACATATCCATGGAAAACAAATTTTATTTACAGCACTAATCTCTCCACTCTCAAACATTATTAAGCATTTATTAAAAATAAAATGTTCTTGCCAATGTACCTGCCACAGATCGCAGTTCTCATGACCTTGACTACTATTTATGGCCAGGGTCCTATAAACAGAAATAATATTAATGTGCAACAGATGCTATCTAAGGTTACTAACTCCACGATATCTGAATTTGGTTAATCCCCTCTAATGTCACTATAAAATTCACTTAGCTCAGGTTAATTAAGAGTAAACTATTCATTTTTCTTTCTGCTGTTTATACTGATGACAACAAAAATTCTCCCCTGGACATTTCTACTGTTGAGCAACAAAACAATAGTGATTGCTGTCTGCTGTCTCACTAGACATGTTTTGCTTCTCAAATCAAAACTGAGGTTTTCAGTTTCCTCTATAATCTTTTTCACATAAATATCAGGTTTCCACATCTAAATGATTTGCCGCAAATCACAGTGCTACAAAACCTTCAATTGCACTGGTAAGATGTATGGATTCTTAAGACTGGTCCATAATCTTTTGAGCTCTTTTATGCAAATACAGTAATGGTGCTATCAAAGTGATCTTACTGTAAGGAGAAGACCCTGACCAGGCCTACCTACTCCGTGATGGATCCAGAAATGTCAGGGCTGTCACCCAGGTTTCACGGGGGAAAGCTTAAAGCCCCGGACTGACCTCTGCAGCTAGGAGTAGGGGGCTGTTATGATCCGGTGACTTTGGAGCCGCATGAACTTTATCTGGAGTAGGTGGAAACTGTACTGACCGCAAAACCTGAACTAACACCACAACTAGAAGTAGCCGTGGGGTGTACCTAACAAACCCTAGACACCTTGACACAGCCGGAGGACTAAATACCCCTATAGATGGAAATAGGAATACTACCTTGCCTCAGAGCAGAACTCCAAAGGATAGACAGCCCCCCACGAATATTGACTGTGAGTAGGAGAGGAAAGACACACGCAGGCAGAAAACAGGATTCAGCAAAAGAGGCCACTCTAGCTAAATAGGGAAAGATAGGACAGAATACTAAGCAGTCAGTATTAAAACCCTTCCAAAAATATCCACAGCAGATAATACAAAAAGTTCCACAATCTAACTAAAGACATGGAATGTATATCTCCCACTCCAGAGAATCCAACAAGACTGAGAAAATACTGACACAATCTAAGCTGGACAAAAAAACACTGAATAGCACAGAATTATTAAGCACACAGCATGTGTGCCACAGAAACAAAACCAGACACTTATCTTTGCTGATTTGGCAGAAGGCAGAAGGAACCAAACCAGGACCAAAACCTCCCAACAACCATGGACAACTGGCAAGGACTAATGAATCCTGCACACCTAAATACCCCAGTCAGAACTGCAATCAGCAGATACACCTGACCAGGACTGCAACTCAGGGACAACTGCATTACCACCTACAACCACCGGAGGGAGCCCAAAAGCAGAATTCACAACAGTACCCCCCCTTGAGGAGGGGTCAATGAACCCTCACCAGAGCCCCCAGGCCAATCAGGATGAGCCAGATGAAAAGCATGAACCAAATCAGCAGCATGGACATCAGAGGCAAAAACCCAAGAATTATCCTCCTGGCCATAACCCTTCCATTTGACAAGATACTGAAGCCTCCACCTCGAAAAATGAGAATCCAAAATCTCTCAACCACATACTCCAACTCCCCATCAACCAACACAGGGGCCGGAGGATCAACAGAGGGAACAACGAGTACCACATATTTCCGCAATAAAGATCTATGGAAGACATTATGGATAGCAAAAGAGGCCGGAAGCGCCAATCGAAAAGACACCGGATTAATAATCCCAGAAATTCTATAAGGACCAATAAACCGAGGCTTAAACTTAGGAGAAGAAACCTTCGTAGGAACATGACGGGAAGACAACCAGACCAGATCCCCAACCTGAACACGGGAACCAACACACCGACGACGGTTAGCAAAACGCTGAGCCTCCTCCTGAGACAACACCAAATTGTCCACCACATGAGCCCAAATCTGCTGCAACCTGTCAACTACAGAATCCACACCAGGACAGTCCGAAGGCTCAACCTGCCCAGAAGAAAAACGAGGATGAAAACCAAAATTACAAATAAAAGGCGAGACCAAACTAGCCGAACTAGCCCGATTATTAAGGGCAAACTCAGCCAATGGCAAAAAGGCCACCCAATCATCCTGATCAGCAGACACAAAGCATCTCAAATAAGTCTCCAAGGTCTGACTAGTTCGCTCGGTTTGGCCATTTGTCTGAGGATGAAATGCAGAGGAAAAAGATAAATCAATGCCCAGCCTAGCACAAAAAGCCCGCCAAAACCTAGAAACAAACTGGGAACCTCTGTCAGACACAATGTTCTCTGGAATACCATGCAAACGAACCACATGCTGAAAAAACAATGAAACGAAATCTGAAGAGGAAGGCAATGTAGGCAAAGGCACCAAATGAACCATCTTAGAAAACCGGTCACAAACAACCCAGATAACCGACATCCTCTGGGAAACCGGAAGATCAGAAATAAAATCCATAGAAATATGCGTCCAGGGCCTCTCAGGGACCGGCAATGGCAAAAGCAACCCACTAGCACGGGAACAACAAGGCTTGGCCCACGCACAAGTCCCACAGGACTGCACAAAAGAATGCACATCACGTGATAAAGAAGGCCACCAAAAGGACCTACCAACCAAGTCTCTGGTACCAAAAATACCAGGATGAACAGCCAACACAGAACAGTGAACCTCAGAAATCACTCTACTAGTCCATCTGTCAGGAACAAACAGTTTCCCCACTGGACAACGATCAGGTTTGTCAGCCTGAAATTCCTGAAGAACCCGTCGTAAATCAGGGGAAATAGCAGAAAGAACCACCCCTTCTTTCAGAATGCCGACCGGTTCAAAGACCTCAGGAGAATCAGGCAAAAAACTCCTAGAAAGGGCATCAGCCTTAATATTCTTGGAACCCGGAAGATACGAGACCACAAAATCAAAACGGGAAAAAAACAAGGACCATCGAGCCTGTCTAGGATTCAGCCGCTTGGCAGACTCGAGGTAAATCAAATTCTTATGATCGGTCAAAACCACAATACGGTGCTTAGCTCCCTCAAGCAAATGTCGCCACTCCTCAAATGCACACTTCATAGCCAACAACTCCCGATTGCCGACATCATAATTGCGTTCAGCAGGCGAAAATTTACGGGAAAAGAATGCACACGGTTTCGTCAAGGAACCAACATGATCCCTCTGGGACAAAATGGCCCCTGCGCCAATCTCAGAAGCGTCAATCTCAACCTGAAACGGAAGGGAAACATCCGGTTGGCGCAACACCGGAGCAGAAGTAAATCGACGTTTAAGCTCCTGAAAGGCAGAAACAGCCGCAGAGGACCAATTCGCCACATCAGCGCCTTTTTTCGTCAAATCGGTCAAGGGTTTAACCACGCTGGAAAAGTTAGCAATGAAACGGCGATAAAAATTTGCAAAACCCCAAAATTTCTGAAGGCTCTTTACGGACGTGGGTTGAATCCAATCATGAATGGCCTGAACCTTAACCGGATCCATCTCAATAGATGAAGGAGAAAAAATAAAACCCAAAAAAGAAACCTTCTGCACCCCAAAGAGACACTTAGACCCCTTCACAAACAAAGCATTGTCATGAAGGATCTGAAATACCATCCTGACCTGTTCCACATGAGACTCCCAATCATCAGAAAAAATCAAAATATCGTCCAAATATACAATCAAGAATTTATCAATATAAGTCCGGAAGATATCATGCATGAAAGATTGAAAAACAGATGGAGCATTAGTGAGCCCGAACGGCATCACAAGGTATTCAAAATGGCCTTCGGGCGTATTGAACGCAGTTTTCCATTCATCACCCTGCTTAATATGAACAAGAATATACGCCCCCCGAAGGTCAATCTTAGTAAACCAACTAGCCCCCTTAATCCTAGCAAACAAATCGGAAAGCAAAGGTAAAGGGTATTGAAACTTGACCGTGATCTTATTCAAGAGGCGATAATCAATACAGGGTCTCAAGGAGCCATCCTTCTTAGCAACAAAAAAAATCCCGCTCCCATCGGTGAAGAAGATGGCCGAATATGCCCTTTCTCCAAAGACTCCTTAACATAACTCCGCATAGCGGTATGTTCAGGCACAGATAGGTTGAAGAGTCGGCCCTTAGGAAACTTACAGCCTGGAATCAAATCAATAGCACAATCACAGTCCCTGTGCGGTGGAAGAGAACTGGACTTGGGCTCATCGAATACATCCTGAAAATCAGACAAAAACTCTGGAATTTCGGAAGAGGAAGAAGAGGAGATGGACATTAAAGGAACATCATTATGAACCCCCTGACAACCCCAACTAGTCACAGACATAGACTTCCAATCCAACACAGGATTATGTACCTGCAACCACGGAAAACCCAACACGATAGCATCATGTAAATTATGCAATACCAGAAATCAACAATCTTCCTGATGGGCTGGCACCATGCGCATGGTCACCTGTGTCCAAAACTGGGGCTTATTTTTAGCCAAAGGTGTAGCATCAATGCCCCTTAAAGGAATAAGGGCTGCAAGGGGAAACCACAACGCATGGCAAACTCATGGTCCATTAAGTTCAAAGCGGCGCCTGAATCCACAAACGCCAAGACAGAAAATGATGACAATGAGCAGATCAGGGACACCGATAACATAAATTTAGGTTGTACAGTACTGATGGTAAATTAACTAGCGATCCTCTTTGTCCATTTAGGGCAGACTGAAATGACATGAGAAGCGTCGCCACAATAATAACACAACCTATTATGACGTCTGAGTCCTTGTCGTTCTGTCCTAGACAGAATCCTATCACACTGCATTGGCTCAGGACTCTGCTCTGAGGACAACACCACAGCGCCCACAGTTCTGCACTCCCGCAAGCGCCGATCAATCTGAATGGCCAAAGACATAGAATCACTCAGACCGACGGGCGTGGGAAACCCCACCATAACATCTTTAACGGATTCAGAAAGAGCCTTTCTGAAAATTGTAGCAAAATCATCATCATTTCATTTAGTCAACAAAGACCATTTTCTAAATTTCTGACAATACAATTCTGCCGCCTCTTGACCCTGAGATAGGGCCAACAAGGTCTTCTCCGCTTGATCCACAGAATTAGGTTCATCATATAATAGTCCTAAAGCTGGAAAAAAGGAATCTACATTAAGCAAAGCCGGATTCCCAGATTCCAGGGAAAATGTCCAATTCTGTGGATCACCACGCAGCAGGGAAATGACGATTTTAACCTGCTGAATAGAATCCCCAGAGGATCGAGGTCTCAAAGCAAAAAAAAGTTTACAGTTGTTTTTAAAACTCAAAAATTTGGACCTGTCACCAAAAAACAAATCAGGAGTAGGAATCTTCGGCTCTAAAACAGGAGTCTGAACAATATAATCAGAAATTCCCTGTACCCTAGCAGCAAGCTGGTCTACACGAGAAGCTAATTCCTGAACATCCATGCAAACACAAGACTCCTTAGCCACCCAGAGAAAAAGAGGGAAGAAAAGGCAAAGCAAACTGCAGAAAAAAAAAATAACTCAACACCTTTCTTCCCTTCTTCTGAGATGCATTTAACTCATAGTAGTCCAGTTGTACTGTTATGATCCGGTGACTTTGGTGCCGCATGAACTTTCTCTGGAGTAGGTGGAAACTGTACTGACCGCAAAACCTGAACTAACACCGCAACTAGAAGTAGCCGTGGGGTGTGCCTAACAAACCCTAGACACCTCGACACAGCCGGAGGACTAAATACCCCTATAGATGGAAATAGGAATACTACCTTGCCTCAGAGCAGAACCCCAAAGGATAGGCAGCCCCCCACGAATATTGACTGTGAATAGGAGAGGAAAGACACACGCAGGCAGAAAACAGGATTCAGCAAAAGAGGCCACTCTAGCTAAATAGGGAAAGATAGGACAGAATACTAAGCGGTCAGTATTAAAACCCTTCCAAAAATATCCACAGCAGATAATACAAAAAGTTCCACAATCTAACTAAAGACATGGAATGTATATCTGCCACTCCAGAGAATCCAACAAGACTGAGAAAATACTGACACAATCTAAGCTGGACAAAAAAAACACTGAATAGCACAGAATTATTAAGCACACAGCATGTGTGCCACAGAAACAAAACCAGACACTTATCTTTGCTGATTTGGCAGAAGGCAGAAGGAACCAAACCAGGACCAAAACCTCCCAACAACCATGGACAACTGGCAAGGACTAATGAATCCTGCATGCCTAAATACCCCAGTCAGAACTGTAATCAGCAGATACACCTGACCAGGACTGCAACTCAGGGACAACTGCATTACCACCTACAACCACCGGAGGGAGCCCAAAAGCAGAATTCACAACAGGGGGCATGGCTAAGATAAAAGGGCCACAGCACACGGCAAATCAGTTAGTTGCCGTAGGAACGTGCATAACACAAGAGGGCAGTGTCAGGGCTTCTGCGGGGGACCAACTGCCAGAGGGGGCAAAAACCAGCAGAGGCAAAAAGCTGTTAACAGAGACTGCAGACAGCGATGTACCTGGTCCCCGCTGACATCACAGAATGTGTGTGATATAACGCCCAGTCTGGACATAAGTCTGCGCACGCACCGACGGGAGAATTGAGACACCCGCTGTGAGGGGTTTCCCTTTGTACCTGAATCGAGTTGCTTGTTGTCCTTGCACACTGACAGGGGGAATGATTGTGCTCTGTCTGGCTCATCATTTCCTGACACACCGATCACCGACCGGACCACAAGGAATCACCATTGCAGCCAAGAGCCAAGGCGTCATCTTTCCAGGACTACACTGGACCACAAGGAATCACCGTCGCCACCAGGATCCAGGACGCCATCTTTTCCAGGACAATACTGGACCCCTAATGTGCCACTGCTTTGGCGCCAACATCCACATCCTAAACTAACCGCATTCTGAAGTCATCAGACTGATAAGTTTGCTTTCCTTGCAACTTCCTACCCTATGCTTTACACCCGCTTCCCCTGAGTTACGTCCCCTGTAATCCTTTATACTGTTTTATCTGTTTTCTCCCTGCGAGAAGTATGCCTGTTAAATTAAACCCCACCTTAATGCTTGCTCTGCCTCCGACCCGTTACTGCATCTTCCTACCTGCTCACACTACCATAGAAGCAGATGATAAATGGTAGTAACAAGCAGTCCATGTAATAACACAGCACACTAACAGATGTAGTGTCCCATCCATTTTCCATTATAAATAGCACTGCAGGGTTTTTTTTTGCCTGTGCATGAAATTGTGTTAATTGATGGTTTGATAAAGTCATATGCGGTCAAAACATTGTGTTTTTATGCTTTAACCAATAAAGTAACTGACTGAGGAGTAAATCTGGTGCCTTGGATACTTTTTGCTTTACTTTATGGAGGACCTCATATTTCGTGAAGTGCTTTGTTGGGACATCATACTCTGTGGGGGACTTTCTGGTCACAGCATACTGTATGGGGTTTTTGTAGTGACATAATGTTTGAGAGGCTGTGTGGGGACATCATACTCTGTGCAGAGCTGTATGGGGACATCATGCTGAGTGAGGTGCATTGTGGGGGCATCATATTGCGTGGACTTCATACTGTGTGTGGGGCATTATAGGGATATTATACTGTTTGAAGCGCTGTGTGAGGACATCATACTGCGTGGGGAAATCGTGTGGACGTCTTATTGTGCTGAGAGCTGTTGATCAAGGTACATGGGTTGAATAACAGTAGCATGATTTACATTTTTTTGAAACTTTAAAAAAATTGAATTGTATGGTTTTGATTAGCTGCTACTGAAAAAAGCATGTTACAATAAGTCTTATTGTAACATATATTAGCAGTGTTAGCTAGTCAACAGACTAAATTCTGCTCAATACAAATTGATTATAAATAGCAACAATGATAATAACAAGCTACTTTCAATTGGGAAAATAGGAACACACAAAAAAAACTGTTGCACTCACCCTATGGTACAAAGATATTCCTTTATTATATAACTGGGGGCGTATAAAAATAAACTGAAAAAAGAGCTGCAAAGTTTTTTGCTATCTAATCTAAGAGTAGCATAAGGCCCGAGATCCTGATTGGGGTGTGTCACTTATTGGGATGTATGTTGTCCTTGCTGAGAGAAGGCACTCTTCAAATATGAGAGACCTGGAGTAGTTTGCAGAAAAAGAGTAGTCCAAAATTCCAGTTAAGAAGTTTAACCCCTTAGTGACGGATCCAATTTTGTGCTTAATGACCAAGCCAATTTTTACAATTCTGACCACTGTCAATTTATGTGGTTATAATTCTGGAAAGCCTCAACGGATCCCACTTATTCTGAGTTTTTTCTTAGTGACATATTGTACATCATGATATTGGTAAAATTTCTTCGATATGGCTTGCATTTATTTATGAAATAAACAGAAATATGGCGAAGATTTAGAAAATTTAGCAATTTTCAAACTTTGAATTTTTATGCCCTTAAATAAGCGAGCGGTGTCACACTAAATACTTAATAAATAACATTTCCTATATGTCTACTTTACATCAGCACATTTTTGGAAACATTTTTTTCTTTGTTAGGAAGTTATAAGGGTTAAAATTTTACCAGCAATTTCTCATTTTTCCAACAAATTTTACTTAAACCATTTTTTTAGGGACCACTTTGCATTTGAAGTGACTTTGGAGGTCAATATAACAGAAAATACCCAAAAGTGACACCATTCTAAAAACTGCACCCCTCAAGGTGCGCAAAACCACATTAAAAAAATGTATTAACCCTTCAAGTGCTTCACGAGAACTAAAGCAATGTGGAAAGAAAAAATGAACATTTAACTTTTTTTTCACAAAATATTTACTTTGGAACCAATTTTCTCATTTTCACAAGGGTATTAGGAGACCACAAAATTTGAGCAATTTCTCCTGAGTACTCCGATACCCCATATGTGGGATAAACCACTGTTTGTGTGCATGGCAGGGCTCAGAAAGGAGGGAGCACCATTTGACTTTTTGAACGCAAAACTGTCTGGAATCAATGGTGAAGCCATTTCGCGTTTGGAGACCCCCTTATGTACCTAAACAGTGGAAAATCCTTCAATTCTATCTCTAACCCTCACCGCAACACACCCCTAACCCTGATCTCAACCCTAATCCTAACCCTAACCACAACCCTAACCCCAAAGCACCCCTAACTGTCATGGTTCCCAATGGCAGGGGAACGTCAGGATACATAAATAACGGACGAGCTCTTGGGTGATGGAATCTCGAGCTGACCGTGAGCTAAACCTACCACACAACTAATAGTGGCCGGGGGGCGTGCCTATGTTTTATCCCTAGACGTCTCTCGCCAGCCGGAGGACTAACTTACCCTAGTAGAGGAAAAAACAGACCTGGCTTACCTCTAGGGAAATTCCCCCAAAAAGGAGACAGAAGCCCCCCACATATATTGACGGTGAGTTCAGAGGAAAAGACATACGCAGTATGAAGGTAGGTTCAGCAAAGCGAGGTCCGCTTACTAGATAGTAGAAAGATACAAAAGGGAACTGCACGGTCAGCTGAAAACCCTTTTAAAATACCATCCTGAAATTACTTTAAAACTCATGTGTCAACTCATGACACCGGAGTGGTAATTTCAGCCCACAAGAGCTTCCAGCTACAGAGAATGACTTAACTGTAAACTGGAACAAAAATGCAAACAAACTTAGGACTAAGAGTCCAATTTAGCTGATCAGTAGTCTAGGAGCAGGAACATGCAACAGAAAGGCTCTGGTTACATTGATGGCCGGCAAGGCAATGACTGAAGAGCAGGAATAAATAGCAACTCCCCACTACTGATGAAAACAGGTGAACTAAGAAAGAAAACACACCCGAGTCACCAGTACCGCAAGCCACCACCAGAAGGAGCCCAAAAGCAGATTCACAACAGTACCCCCCCTCAAGGAGGGGGCACCGAACCCTCACAAGAACCACCAGGGTGATCCGGATGAGCCCTATGAAAGGCACGAACCAAATCAGAGGCGTGAACATTAGAAGCAGTTACCCAAGAATTATCTTCTTGACCATAACCCTTCCACTTAACCAGATATTGTAGTCTCCGTCTGGAAATACGGGAGTCCAAGATTTTCTCCACAACATACTCCAATTCACCCTCAACCAGCACAGGAGCAGGAGGCTCGGTAGAAGGAACAACCGGCACCTCATACCTCCGCAACAACGACCGATGGAAGACATTATGGATAGCGAAAGATGCCGGAAGGTCTAAATGAAAGGATACAGGGTTAAGAATCTCCAAAATCCTATAAGGACCGATGAACCGAGGCTTAAACTTAGGAGAAGAAACCCTCATAGGGACAAAACGGGAAGACAACCACACCAAGTCCCCAACACGAAGACGAGGACCAACACGACGACGGCGGTTGGCAAAATGCTGAGTCTTCTCCTGGGACAACTTCAAATTGTCCACCACCTGTCCCCAAATCCGATGCAACCTATCCACCATAGTATCCACTCCAGGACAATCCGAAGACTCCACCTGACTGGAAGAAAAACGAGGATGAAACCCCGAATTGCAAAAGAAAGGAGAAACCAAAGTGGCAGAACTAGCCCGATTATTGAGGGCAAACTCTGCCAACGGCAAAAAGGCAACCCAGTCATCCTGATCCGCAGACACAAAACACCTCAAATAAGTCTCCAAGGTCTGATTAGTTCGCTCCGTCTGGCCATTAGTCTGAGGATGGAACGCAGACGAAAAAGACAAATCAATGCCCATCCTAGCACAGAATGCCCGCCAAAATCTAGACACGAACTGGGTCCCCCTGTCAGAAACGATATTTTCCGGAATACCATGCAAGCGAACCACATTTTGAAAAAACAGAGGAACCAATTCGGATGAGGAAGGCAACTTAGGCAAAGGTACCAAATGAACCATCTTTGAAAAACGGTCACACACCACCCAGATGACAGACATTTTCTGAGAAGCAGGGAGATCAGAAATAAAATCCATAGAGATGTGAGTCCAAGGCCTCTTTGGAATAGGCAAAGATAACAACAATCCGCTAGCCCGAGAACAACAAGGCTTGGCCCGAGCACAAACATCACAAGACTGCACAAAAACTCGTACGTCTCGAGACAGGGAAGGCCACCAGAAGGACCTAGCCACCAAATCCCTAGTATCAAAGATTCCAGGATGACCTGCCAACGCAGAAGAATGAACCTCCGAGATGACTCTACTGGTCCAATCATCAGGAACAAACAGTCTACCAGGCGGGCAACGATCAGGTCTATCCGCCTGAAACTCCTGCAAAGCCCGTCGCAGGTCTGGGGAAACAGCAGATAATATCACCCCATCCTTAAGGATACCTGTAGGTTCAGAATCACCAGGGGAATCAGGCTCAAAACTCCTAGAAAGGGCATCTGCCTTCACATTTTTAGAACCTGGTAGGTATGAGACCACAAAATTAAACCGAGAGAAAAACAACGACCAGCGCGCCTGTCTAGGATTCAGGCGCTTGGCAGACTCAAGATAAATCAGATTCTTGTGATCGGTCAATACCACCACCTGATATCTAGCCCCCTCAAGCCAATGACGCCACTCCTCAAAAGCCCACTTCATAGCCAAAAGCTCCCGATTACCAATATCATAGTTTTGCTCGGCGGGCGAAAATTTTCGAGAAAAGAACGCACAAGGTCTCATCACGGAGCAGTCGGAACTTTTCTGCGACAAAACCGCCCCAGCTCCGATCTCGGAAGCGTCGACCTCAACCTGAAAAGGAAGAGCAACGTCAGCCTGACGCAACACAGGGGCAGAAGAAAAGCGGCGCTTAAGCTCCCGAAAGGCCTCCACAGCAGCAGGGGACCAATCAGCAACATCAGGACCCTTTTTAGTCAAATCAGTCAAAGGTTTAGCAACATCCGAAAAACCAGTTATAAATCGACGATAAAAATTAGCAAAGCCCAAAGTCCAATCACAAATAGCCCGAACCTTGACAGGATCCATCTCAATGGAAGAAGGGGAAAAAATGTACCCCAAAAAAGAAATCTTTTGAACCCCAAAAATACACTTAGAACCCTTCACACACAAGGAATTAGCCCGCAAAACCTGAAAAACCCTCCTGACTTGTTGGACATGAGAGTCCCAGTCATCCGAAAAAATCAAAATATCATCCAGATACACAATCATAAATTTATCCAAATATTCACGGAAAATGTTATGCATAAAGGACTGAAAGACTGAAGGGGCATTTGAAAGACCAAAAGGCATTACTAAATACTCAAAATGGCCCTCGGGCGTATTAAATGCGGTTTTCCACTCATCCCCCTGCTTAATTCGCACCAAATTATACGCACCACGAAGATCAATCTTAGAGAACCACTTAGCCCCCTTTATTCGAGCAAACAAATCAGTCAGCAGTGGCAAAGGATACTGATATTTGACTGTAATTTTATTCAAGAGTCGATAATCAATACACGGCCTCAAAGAGCCATCTTTTTTAGACACAAAGAAAAAACCGGCTCCTAAGGGAGATGAAGAAGGACGAATATGTCCCTTTTCCAGAGACTCCTTAATATACTCTCGCATAGCAACATGTTCAGGTACGGATAAATTAAACAAACAACCCTTTGGAAATTTACTGCCTGGAATCAGATCTATGGTACAATCGCAATCTCTGTGAGGAGGGAGTGAACCAAGCTTAGGCTCCTCAAAAACATCACGATAATCAGACAAAAATGCCGGAATCTCAGAGGGAATAGATGATGAAATGGAAACCAAAGGTACGTCCCCATGAGCCCCCTGACATCCCCAGCTTAACACAGACATTGCTTTCCAGTCAAGGACTGGATTATGAGATTGTAACCATGGCAATCCAAGCACCAAAACATCATGTAGATTGTACAACACAAGGAAGCGAATCACCTCCTGATGGTCTGGAGTCATACGCATAGTCACTTGTGTCCAGTATTGTGGTTTATTACTAGCCAATGGCATAGAATCAATACCCTTCAGAGGTATAGGGACTTCCAGAGGCTCTAGATTAAACCCACAGCGCCTGGCAAAGGACCAATCCATAAGACTCAAAGCGGCGCCAGAGTCGACATAGGCGTCCGCGGTAATTGACGATAATGAACAAATCAAGGTCACAGATAGAATAAACTTAGACTGTAAAGTGCCAATTGAAACAGACTTATCAACCTTGTTTGTGCGTCTAGAGCATGCTGATATAACATGAGTTGAATCACCACAATAGAAGCACAACCCATTTTTTCGCCTAAAATTCTGCCGTTCGCTTCTGGACAGAATTCTATCACATTGCATATTCTCTGGCGCCTTCTCAGAAGACACCGCCAAATGGTGCACAGGTTTACGCTCCCGCAAACGCCGATCAATCTGAATAGCCATTGTCATTGACTCATTCAGACCTATAGGCGCAGGGAACCCCACCATAACATCCTTAATGGCATCAGAGAGACCCTCTCTGAAATTCGCCGCCAAAGCGCACTCATTCCACTGAGTAAGCACAGACCATTTACGAAATTTTTGGCAGTATATTTCAGCTTCATCTTGCCCTTGAGACAGGGCCATCAAGGCTTTTTCAGTCTGAATCTCTAAATTAGGTTCCTCATAAAGCAACCCCAAAGCCAGAAAAAACGCATCCACATTGAGCAACGCAGGATCCCCTGGTGCCAATGCAAATGCCCAATCTTGAGGGTCACCTCGCAGCAAGGAAATCACAATCCTAACCTGCTGTGCGGGATCTCCAGCGGAGCGAGGTCTCAGAGAAAGAAATAATTTACAATTATATTTGAAATTCAGAAAACGAGATCTTTCTCCGGAGAAAAACTCTGGTATAGGAATTCTAGGTTCAGATATAGGAGCATGTATAACAAAATCCTGTAAATCTTGAACTTTTGTGGCAAGATTATTCAAACCTATAGCCAAACTCTGAGGATCCATTTTAAGCAGGTGAGATCAGAGCCATTCAAGGGTTAGAAGGAGAGGGAGACAAAGACTGCAATTAGAGCTGAAATGCAACTGATTCAACTATAGAGCAAGCACCAAGGGAAAAAAAAAAAATTTGCAGACTTCTTTTTCTCTCCTTTCTTCTGCCAACAGTTTTAACACTTGGCCGGCTGTTGTGAATCCTCTTTTTGGGCTCCCCTGGTGGTTGCTGGTGGTACTGGTGACTTGTGTGTGCTTTGCTGTCTCAGTTCACCTGCTCCCATCAGTGTTTGGGAGTTTCCTATTTAGCCTTGCTCTCCAGTCATTTCCTTGCCGGTCATCATTGTAACCAGAGCCTTCGGTTGCATGTTCCTGCTACTAGTCTGCTGATCAGCTAAGTGGACTTTGTCCTTTTGTTTTGTATCTTTTGTCCAGTTTGCAGTTTTTGTTATTCTCTGTAGCTGGAAGCTCTTGCGGGCTGAAATTGCCACTCCTGTGTCATGAGTTGACACAGGAGTCTTAAAGTAATTTCAGGATGGTTTTTTGAAAGGGTTTTCAGTTGACCGTGAAGTCCTCTTTTGTATCCTTCTGCTATCTAGTAAGTGGACCTCTCTTTGCTAAATCTACTTTCATACTGTGTATGTATTTTTCTCTTAACTCACCGTTATTACATGTGGGGGGCTGCTATCATCTTTTGGGGTATTTCCCTAGAGGTAAGCCAGGTCTGTTCCTTCCTCTACCAGGCGTAGTTAGTCCTCCGGCTGGCGCGTGGCATCTAGGAAGTCGTAGGTATGCTCCCTGGCTACTATTAGTTGTGTGGTAGATTTAGCTCACGGTCAGCTCGAGATTCCATCACCCAGAGCTCGTCCGTTATTTTTGTGTTCTTATGTTTCCCTGCCATTGGGAATCATGACAGTATGACCGGCCAATGTTAAAGTTATTGGCAGAAGAAAGGAGAGAAAAAAGAAGTCTGTAGATTTTTCCCCCCCCCCCCCCTATGCTTGCTCCATAGTTGGATCAGTTGTATTTCAGCTCTAATTACAGCCTTTGCCTTTCTCTCCTTCTAATCCTTGAATGGCTCTGATCTCACCTGTTTAAAGATGGACCCTCAGAGTTTGGCTGTAGGTTTAAATAATCTTGCTACCAAGGTTCAAAATTTACAAGATTTTGTTATACATACTCCAATGTCTGAACCTAAAATTCCTACACCAGAGGTGTTTTCCGGAGATAGATCTCGGTTCCTGAATTTCAAATATAATTGTAAATTGTTCCTATCCCTCAGACCTCACTCCTCTGGAGATCCTGTCCAGCAGGTTAAGATTGTAATCTCTTTGCTGCGAGGTGACCCTCAAAATTGGGCATTTTCATTGACACCAGGGGATCCTGCGTTGCTCAATGTGGATGCGTTTTTTCTGGCTTTAGGGTTGCTTTATGAGGAACCTAATTTGGAGATTCAAGCTGAAAAAGCTTTGATAGCCCTATCTCAAGGGCAAGATGAAGCTGAGATATACTGCCAAAAATTTCGTAGATGGTCTGTGCTTACTCAGTGGAATGAGTGCGCCCTAGCGGCAAATTTCAGAGAGGGCCTTTCTGATGCCGTTAAAGATGTTATGGTCGGGTTCCCTGCGCCCACAGGTCTGAATGAGTCCATGACAATGGCTATTCAGATTGATCGGCGTTTGCGGGAGCGCAAACCCGTGCACCATTTGGCGGTATCTTCTGAAGATATGCCAGAGAAAATGCAATGTGACAGAATTCTGTCCAGAAGCGAGCGGCAGAATTATAGGCGTAAAAATGGGTTATGCTTCTATTGTGGTGATTCTGCTCATGTTATATCAGCATGCTCTAAACGTACAAGGAAGGTTGACAAGTCTATTTCAATTGGCACTTTACAGTCTAAATTTATTCTGTCTGTAACCTTGATTTGTTCATTATCAGTTATTACCGTGGATGCCAATGTGGACTCTGGCGCCGCTCTGAGTCTTATGGATTGGTCCTTTGCCAGGCGCTGTGGGTTTGATTTAGAGCCTCTGGAAGTCCCTATACCTCTGAAGGGTATTGATTCTACGCCTTTGGCTTGTAATAAACCACAATTCTGGACGCAAGTGACTATGCGTATGACTCCAGACCATCAGGAGGTGATTCGCTTCCTTGTGTTGTACAATTTGCATGATGTTTTGTTGCTTGGATTACCATGGTTACAATCTCATAACCCAGTCCTTGACTGGAAAACAATGTCTGTGTTAAGCTGGGGATGTCGGGGGGCTCATGGGGACATACCTTTGGTTTCCATTTCGTCATCTATTCCCTCTGAGATTCCGGCATTTTTGTCTGATTATCGTGATATTTTTGAGGAGCCTAAAATTGGTTCACTCCCTCCCCACAGAGATTGTGATTGCGCCATAGATCTGATTCCTGGCAGTAAATTTACAAAGGGTCGTTTGTTTAACTTATCTGTACCTGAACATGTTGCTATGCGAGAGTATATTAAGGAGTCCCTGGAAAAGGGACATATTCGTCCTTCTTCATCTCCTTTAGGAGCTGGTTTTTTCTTTGTATCTAAAAAGGATGGCTCTCTGAGGCCTTGTATTGATTATCGACTCCTGAATAAAATTACAGTCAAATATCAGTATCCGTTGCCTTTTCTGACTGATTTGTTTGCTCGCATAAGGGGGGCTAAGTGGTTCTCTAAGATTGATCTTCGTGGGGCGTATAATTTGGTGCGAATTAAGCGGGGGGATGAGTGGAAAACCGCATTTAATACGCCTGAGGGCCATTTTGAGTATTTAGTAATGCCTTTCGGCCTTTCTAATGCACCTTCAGTCTTTCAGTCCTTAATGCATGATATTTTCCGTGAATATTGGGATAAATTTATGATTGTGTATTTGGATGATATTTTGATTTTTTCTGATGACTGGGAGTCTCATGTTCAACAGGTCAGGAGGGTTTTTCAGGTTTTGCGGGAGAATTCTTTGTGTGTAAAGGGTTCAAAGTGTGTTTTTGGGGTTCAAAAGATTTCCTTTTTGGGGTACATTTTTTCCCCTTCTTCTATTGAGATGGACCCTGTCAAGGTTCGGGCTATTTGTGACTGGACGCAGCCTACTTCTCTTAAGAGTCTTCAGAAATTCTTGGGCTTTGCTAATTTTTATCGTCGATTTATAACTGGTTTTTCTGGCGTTGCTAAACCACTGACGGATTTGACCAAAAAGGGTGCTGATGTTGCCAATTGGTCCCCTGCTGCTGTGGAGGCCTTTCGGGAGCTTAAGCACCGCTTTTTGTCTGCCCCTGTGTTGCGCCAGCCTGATGTTTCTCTTCCCTTTCAGGTTGAGGTCGATGCTTCCGAGATCGGAGCGGGGGCGGTTTTGTCGCAGAAAAGTTCCGACTGCTCAGTGATGAGACCTTGTGCGTTCTTTTCTCGAAAATTTTCGGCCGCCGAGCGAAACTATGATGTTGGTAATCGGGAGCTTTTGGCCATGAAGTGGGCATTTGAGGAGTGGCGTCATTGGCTTGAGGGTGCCAGACATCAGGTGGTAGTTTTGACTGATCACAAGAATCTGATTTATCTAGAGTCTGCCAGGCGCCTGAATCCTAGACAGGCACGATGGTCGTTGTTTTTTTTCTCGGTTTAATTTTGTGGTTTCATACTTACCGGGTTCTAAAAATGTTAAGGCAGATGCTCTTTCTAGGAGTTTTGAGCCTGACTCTCCTGGGGATTCTGAACCTGCTGGTGTCCTTAAGGATGGGGTGGTTTTGTCTGCTGTCTCCCCAGATCTGCGACGTGCTTTGCAAGAATTTCAGGCGGATAGACCTGATCGTTGTCCGCCTGGTAGACTGTTTGTTCCTGATGATTGGACCAGTAGAGTCATCTCGGAAGCTCATTCTTCTTCGCTGGCAGGTCATCCTGGAATTTTTGGTACCAGAGATTTGGTGGCTAGATCTTTCTGGTGGCCTTCCCTGTCTCGGGATGTGCGTGTTTTTGTGCAGTCTTGTGATGTGTGTGCTCGGGCCAAGCCTTGTTGTTCTAGGGCTAGTGGGTTATTGTTGCCCTTGCCTGTTCCGAAGAGGCCTTGGACGCACATCTCTATGGACTTTATTTCTGATCTCCCTGTTTCTCAGAAGATGTCTGTCATCTGGGTGGTGTGTGACCATTTTTCTAAAATGGTTCATTTGGTACCATTGCCTAAGTTGCCTTCCTCATCTGAGTTGGTCCCTCTATTTTTTCAAAATGTGGTTCGCTTGCATGGTATTCCGGAAAACATCATTTCTGACAGGGGAACCCAGTTCGTGTCTAGATTTTGGCGGGCATTCTGTGCCAGGTTGGGCATTGATTTGTCTTTTTCGTCTGCATTCCATCCTCAGACTAATGGCCAGACGGAGCGAACTAATCAAACTTTGGAGACTTATTTGAGGTGTTTTTTGTCTGCGGATCAGGATGACTGGGTTGCCTTTTTGCCGTTGGCAGAATTTGCTCTTAATAATCGGGCTAGTTCTGCCACTTTGGTTTCTCCTTTCTTTTGCAATTCAGGGTTTCATCCTCGTTTTTCATCTGGTCAGGTGGAATCTTCGGATTGTCCTGGAGTGGATGCGGTGGTGGATCGGTTGCATCAGATTTGGGGACAAGTGGTGGACAATTTGAAGTTGTCCCAGGAGAGGACTCAGCAGTTTGCTAACCGCCGTCGTCGTGTTGGTCCTCGCCTTCGTGTTGGGGACTTGGTGTGGTTGTCTTCCCGTTTTGTCCCTATGAGGGTTTCTTCTCCTAAGTTTAAGCCTCGGTTCATCGGTCCTTATAGGATTTTGGAGATACTTAACCCTGTGTCCTTTCGTTTGGACCTCCCGGCATCTTTCGCTATCCATAATGTATTCCATCGGTCGTTGTTGCGGAGATATGAGGTACCGGTGGTTCCTTCTACTGAACCTCCTGCTCCTGTGCTGGTGGAGGGTGAATTGGAGTACGTTGTAGAGAAGATCTTGGATTCCCGTATTTCCAGACGGAGACTTCAATATCTGGTTAAATGGAAGGGCTATGGTCAGGAAGATAATTCTTGGGTAACTGCCTCTGATGTTCATGCCTCGCATTTGGTTTGTGCCTTTCATAGGGCTCATCCAGATCGCCCTGGCGGTTCTCGTGAGGGTTCGGTGCCCCCTCCTTAAGGGGGGGTACTGTTGTGAATCCTCTTTTTGGGCTCCCCTGGTGGTTGCTGGTGGTACTGGTGACTTGTGTGTGCTTTGCTGTCTCAGTTCACCTGCTCCCATCAGTGTTTGGGAGTTTCCTATTTAGCCTTGCTCTCCAGTCATTTCCTTGCCGGTCATCATTGTAACCAGAGCCTTCGGTTGCATGTTCCTGCTACTAGTCTGCTGATCAGCTAAGTGGACTTTGTCCTTTTGTTTTGTATCTTTTGTCCAGTTTGCAGTTTTTGTTATTCTCTGTAGCTGGAAGCTCTTGCGGGCTGAAATTGCCACTCCTGTGTCATGAGTTGACACAGGAGTCTTAAAGTAATTTCAGGATGGTTTTTTGAAAGGGTTTTCAGTTGACCGTGAAGTCCTCTTTTGTATCCTTCTGCTATCTAGTAAGTGGACCTCTCTTTGCTAAATCTACTTTCATACTGTGTATGTCTTTTCCTCTTAACTCACCGTTATTACATGTGGGGGGCTGCTATCATCTTTTGGGGTATTTCCCTAGAGGTAAGCCAGGTCTGTTCCTTCCTCTACCAGGCGTAGTTAGTCCTCCGGCTGGCGCGTGGCATCTAGGAAGTCGTAGGTATGCTCCCTGGCTACTATTAGTTGTGTGGTAGATTTAGCTCACGGTCAGCTCGAGATTCCATCACCCAGAGCTCGTCCGTTATTTTTGTGTTCTCATGTTTCCCTGCCATTGGGAATCATGACAGCCGGCCATACTGTCATGGTTCCCAATGGCAGGGGAACGTCAGGATACATAAATAACGGACGAGCTCTTGGGTGATGGAATCTCGAGCTGACCGTGAGCTAAACCTACCACACAACTAATCGTGGCCGGGGGGCGTGCCTACGTTTTATCCCTAGACGTCTCTCGCCAGCCGGAGGACTAACTTACCCTAGTAGAGGAAAAAACAGACCTGGCTTACCTCTAGGGAAATTCCCCCAAAACGGAGACAGAAGCCCCCCACATATATTGACGGTGAGTTCAGAGGAAAAGACATACGCAGTATGAAGGTAGGTTCAGCAAAGCGAGGTCCGCTTACTAGATAGTAGAAAGATACAAAAGGGAACTGCACGGTCAGCTGAAAACCCTTTTAAAATACCATCCTGAAATTACTTTAAAACTCATGTGTCAACTCATGACACCGGAGTGGTAATTTCAGCCCACAAGAGCTTCCAGCTACAGAGAATGACTTAACTGTAAACTGGAACAAAAATGCAAACAAACTTAGGACTAAGAGTCCAACTTAGCTGATCAGTAGTCTAGGAGCAGGAACATGCAACAGAAAGGCTCTGGTTACATTGATGGCCGGCAAGGCAATGACTGAAGAGCAGGAATAAATAGCAACTCCCCACTACTGATGAAAACAGGTGAACTAAGAAAGAAAACACACCCGAGTCACCAGTACCGCAAGCCACCACCAGAAGGAGCCCAAAAGCAGATTCACAACACCTAACCCTAATCCCAACCTTTCCATAACCCTAACTACAAACCTAACCCTAACACACCCCTAATCCTAATCCTCACTGTAAACCTAACCCTAACCCTAACCCTAACCTTACCCTAGCCCTAATCCTTAGCCTATCCCTACCACTATCCTTAACCCTAACCATAGCCCAACTCACTTTAGACCAACCCTAACCCTAACTTTAGCCCAACTCACTTTAGCCCAACTCTCACCCTAATTGAAAAATTGAAATAAATATATATTTTTTATTTATTATTTTTTCCTAACTAAGGGGGAGATAAAGGGTGATTTTATGTACTAATTTAAATATTTTGATCTCTGTCTATCATGGTGATCAAAATGAACCAATAAGAAAAATCTCCTACTGTTGCCGGGTGCCAGCAGATCTCGGAGGGCGCACTGCACATGTGCCCACCATTTTCTCCTAGAAGAAGATGCTGGCGGCCCAGGGGACTTCATGGGGGTATGCAGGGACACCAGGGGTACTGGAGGGGCGATCGGGAGATGCTATTTCTCTCTCCTCTGATGTGCGTCACATCACAGGAGAGAGAAATTAAATGGAAAATCTGACTTTTTTTGGTGGTCGCCGTTATACCATTAATAAAGGCGATCGCAACACCAGAGTAGGGAAAAGGTGACCTGAATTATGTTCTCTGAGGTCTCAGCAACCCCCATGGCCGAGACCCCAGAGAAATTCTAACACGGGGGTGCTATACATTTAAACCTCAGTGCTGTTAAAAAGCAGCGGTGTGGTTTAAGTACTCTTAACTGCTGCTGTTAAAAGGCACATCGGGGATCATTAAGGGGTTCAAAAGCTTGCTGATGGTTTCAGGAAGCAATTGATTGCAGTTATTTATTCCACAGGACGTGCAACCAAATATTAAGTTGAGGGTGCAAACAATTTTGTTCTGAACATTTTGGGGGCTTTGTGTGAAATTATATCCAATTTGCCTTTTTTTCACAGTTTTTTTGTGTTGTTCTAATATGCACAAATGAAATGAACATGTGTTTAACAAAACATGTGTAATTGCAATCATTTTCTGGAAGAAATACTTCATTTTCTGGAACAATTTCAAGCCAAGATTGTATGGATAGATAAGCTGGCTCTGTGCTAGCAGCGGCCAGATTATAAATTAGACAGAATATTGGGCAGAAATCTCTTGGGGCATGTATTTAGGTTGCTCTGCATTATCACCTTGTGAGCAACAACTCCTTGGTTAAAACCATAAAAACCAGCATTAAAAAAAGGTTCAAATCTCTGAAGCCATTTGAAAGTTAATAAAAAGCAAAAGGTATAGTTGAGAGCAGTGATAATAAAATACAAACCAAAACTTCTCACTTTTGACCTGGTGAATAGAGATGAGCGAACACGAGGATGTTCAGGTTCGCAGACCAAACAGTAAAAAGTTTGGTTTGGGTCTGAACTTGGCCTCGAACTTGATCCTGGACCAATACCCAATATAAGTCAATGGTGACCCAAACTTCGATGCTTTAACCCCTTCATGACCCAGCCTATTTTGACCTTATTGACCTGGATGTTGTTTGCAATTCTGACCAGTGTCTCTTTATGAGGTAATGATCCAGGAATGCTTCAACGGATCCTAGCAATTCTGAGACTGTTTTTCGTGATATATTGGGCTTCATGTTGGTGGTAAATTTAGGGCAGTAATGTTTGCTATTATTTGTGGAAAAAACAGAAATTTTGAGAAAATTTAGAAAATTTCCCAATTTTCAACTTTTGACTTTTTATTTTGTTAAACCAGAGAGTTATGTGACACAAAATAGTTAATAAATAACATCTCCCACATGTCTACTTTACATCAGCACAATTTTGAAAACACTTTTTTTATTTTGCTAGGAAGTTATAAGTGTTAAAATTTGACCAACGATTTCTAATTTTTACAACAAAATTTACAAAACCATTTTTTTAGGGTCCACCTCACATTTGAAGTCAGTTTGAGGGGTCAATATGTCTGAAAATACCCAAAAGTGACACCATTCTAAAAACTGCACTCCTCATGGTGCTCAAAACCACATTCAAAAAGTTTATTAACCCTTCAGGTGTTTCACAGCAGCAGAAGCAACATGGAAGGAAAAAATGAACATTTAACTTTTTAGTCCCAAAAATGATATTTTAGCAACAATTGTTTTTATTTTTCAAATGGAAAAAAAGAGAAAATGGACCTGAACGTTGTTGTCCAATTTATCCTGAGTATGTCGATATCCCATATGTGGAGGGTAACCACTGTTTGGGAGCACGACAGGGCTTGGAAGGAAAGGAGCGAAATTTGACTTTTTGAATGAAAAATTAGCTCCAATCGTTAGCGGACACCATGTCGCGTTTGGAGAGCCCCTGTGTGCCTAAAGATTGGAGCTCCCTCATAAGTGACCTCATTTTGGAAACTAGACCCCACAAGGTTCTTATCTAGATGTATAGTGAGCACTTTAAATCCCAAGGTGCTTCACAAATTGATCCATAAAAATTTTTCATTTTCACATGGGCAAAAGGATAAAATGGATCATAACGTTTGTTGGGCAATTTGTTCTGAGTATATCGATACCTCACATGTGGGGGTAAACCACTGTTTGGGCACACGGAAAGGCTTGGAAGAGGAGGAGTGCCATTTGACTTTTTGAATGAAAAATTAGCTCCAATCGTTAGCGGACACCATGTCACATTTGGAGAGCCTCTGTCTGCCTAAATATTGGAGCTTTCCCACAAGTGACCTCATTTTGGAAAATGGACCCCCCAAGGAACTTATCTAGATACATAGTGAGCACTTTAAACTCAGACGCTTCACAAATTGAGCCGTAAAAATGAAAAAGTACTTTTTTTCACAAAAATTTTCTTTTAGCCTCAATGTTTTCATTTTCACATGGGCAACAGGATAGAATGGATCCTAAAATTTGTTGGGCAATTTCTTCTGAGTACACCGATACCTCATATGTGGGGGTAAATCACTTTTTGAGCAGACGGCAGGGCTCGGAAGGGAAGGAGTTCCATTTGACTATTTGAATAGAAAATTAGCTCCAATCGTTAGCTGACACCATGTCGCATTTGGAGAGCCCCTGTGTGCCTAAATACTGGAGCTCCCCCACAAGTGACACCATTTTGGAAACTAGACCTCCCAAGGAACTAATCTAGAAGTGTGGTGAGTAGGGTTGAGCAAAACGGATCGGACAAATTCAAAAATCGCCGACTTTCAGCAAAGTATGGTTTCATGAAACCCGACCCGATCCTAGTGTGGGATCGGCCATGAGGTCGCCGATCTGCGCGCAAAAGTCGCGTTTAGTATGACGCTTTCAGCGCCATTGTTCAGCCAATGAAGGAGGACGCAGAGTGTTGGCAGCGTGATGACATAGGTCTCGGTCCCCACCATCTTAGAGAAGGGCATGACAGTGATTGGGTTGCTTTCTGTGGTGTCACAGGGGCTATAAAGGGGAGTGCACGCCGACCGCTGTCTTACTTCTGCCGATCTTAGCATAGGGAGAGGTTGCTGCAGCTTCATCAGAAGAAGGGATATAGTTAGGGAGGGAAGATTAACCCCCAAACTGCTTGTGCTGTAGCGATTTCCACTGTCCAACACCACCTTTTTTGCAGGGACAGTGGAGGCTATATTTTTGTGCATCAGCTCTGTAGCTTATTAGGCTGCCTTATAAGGCTCCCTGATAGCTGCATTGCTGTTTGCACGCTGCTGTGCAAACCAACTGCTTTTTTAAAAGCAAAGATCCTGTTGCTCCTTTCTGCACAGTTATCTTGTTTATTTGCCACACTTTTGTGTGCAGCAGTCCTTTTTATTGCTGCCATACTTGTCCTGAGATCATTGTAGGGAGATTGAAATTATACTACAGTCCTTGTATTTTTTCATATATCTTCTAGCCAGTTTCTGCCATTTACATTGTGTTGTTTTATACACTGGGCCTGAGTTTTGGTTCAGTCTCCAAAAAAATAAGTGAGATTCAAATTCTCACAAAGTGGATATACTTCAGTCCTGTTACTTTGTCGTATGTCAGCCAGCCACTTTCTGCCACTTAGATTGCGTTGTTATATACACTGGGCCTGAGTTTTGGTTCAGTCTCCCCCCAAAAATAGTGAGATTCAAATTCTCACAAAGTGGATATACTTCAGTCCAAATAGTTTGTCGTATGTCAGCCAGCCACTTTCTGCCACTTAGATTGTGTTGTTATATACACTGGGCCTGAGTTTTGGTTCAGTCTCCCCAAAAAAATAGTGAGATTCAAATTCTCACAAAGTGGATATACTTCAGTCCTGTTAGTTTGTCATATGTCAGCCAGCCACTTTCTGCCACTTATATTGCGTTTTTATATACACTGGGCCTGAGTTTTGGTTGTCTCCCAAAAAAAGGGAGATTTAAATTCTCAACAAGTTTATATACACCTTCTACCTTGTTTTACAGTACCATATAATGGTTATTATTTTGGTCTGGTGGAAGAGCCTGTGGGTGGTGGTTGCCAGCTGGTACTGATGTTGGTACTGATGTTGGTGGTGGTGGTGGTGGTTCATCTGGTGGTAGTGGCAAAAGCACAATAGCACCTAAGGCTGGAGGTGCCAGTGTCATCGTCTGGCTACCCAAAATGTTGATGATATAACCTTTGTTAAAATGAACCAATCATGGATTTCAAATTAATTTGCCCCACCTTCCACCCGCTGAGAGGTAGCTTGCCTGAATAATGTCTTGCTTTTGGCCTCCTCTTACTAACTTCTCCAATTCCTCCATTTGCAGCTGCTGAATGTCCACCATAGGCCATTTTTATACCTCCCTAAATGGGCTGACTCCCCCCACAGGGCCGTGGTCACCACCAGGCGCAAGCACCCATGCGAGTGCCGATTGCCTGGACAGGTGGGTGGGCCCACTCTTGGGCGACGGCACTGGCACAGGGTGCCTCATATTACAATGAAGTGTCTCTGATGGTGGTGATGCACAACCAACTTCAGACAACCATCATAATATGAGGGGCCCTGTGCCAGTACCGCCGCCCACGAGAGAGTTTTCCCCCCAGATCGAACAGTGCTCTACCACTTGCGATACTTACCTCTCCCTGCTCCACCACTGTGTAGTCTGTGCTGTTAAATCCTTCAATTGCACTGCCAATACAAATTTGGTGAAATGATAGATGATAGTTAAAATATACAGGGGCCCTGGCCTCCATGTAGACCAGTTAATACTTTGCACCTACTACCACTGTCTGCTACTCAGCAGAGGAGCCCACCCCTGTTCCTAGCTATGCCACCTGTTTATTTATGAACAATTTTTTGGCAGACATTTAGCCCGCTTTATTATTTGGGCCTACTAACTGTGTCTGCCGCTCATTACAGTTTTCCTCCACTGAAAAAAGCAATGCCGCCTGTTTAGTCCTGTTACCACATTCGAACTGCATTTAGCCTACTTTATTATTTGGGCCTACTAACTGTGTCTGCCACTCATTACAGTTTTCCTCCACTGAACAAAGCAATGCCGCCTGTTTAGTCCTGTTACCAATTTTGAGCTGCATTTAGCCTACTTTATTTTTTGGGCCTATATCTGTGTTTTCTCCTCATCCTGCCCATTGCCCAGCCACTGCTAGATGAGTCTGCTTGTACATTGACCCAGACCACTACATTCCCCTTGCACTCTACAGCGCCAGAATCTGACCCTGCTGAAAGTCAGGTTCCTCTTCCCGCATACTATACCACCTTATACGGAGACAAAGAGGAAGGTGCAGATGTAAGTGCAGGTTCCTTCATCAGGTGGGGGGGCATACTCATTGGCGACGTCACTGGCACAGGGCTCCTCATAGTACGCAAAAGTGTCTCTGCCAGTGGGAGGCACCACCCGCCGTCAAACACACCGCCGTACTATGAGGGGCCCTGTGCCAGTGCCAACGAGTGCCCCCCCCTGCTTGCTCAGGATCACAGCACTTGCAAAGTTGAAATACTTACCTCTCCTTGCTCCACCGCCATGACGTATTCCGCGTTTCCTGGGCCCACGAAAATCTTGAGCCAGCCCTACCCCCCACAACTTTAGCCAAATGACCCCCAGTTTTCAATGCCTGACTATTATTATAAAGTAAATTAAGATCGACAAGCTTAAGTAATAATAATTGATGTTTTTGGCATAAAAATGGGCACTGTAGGTGTTTTCCTGTCCTCCACTCACTGCCGACTTTGATTCCCCATTGACTTGCATTGGGTTTCATGTTTCAGTCAGCCCCTGACTTCACAATAATCGGCCGATTTCACCCGACCCGACTTTTGACATAGCCGGGTTTTGCGAAACCCGACTCAATCCCAAAAAAGTAAAAGTTGCTCAACTCTAGTGGTGAGCACATTGAACCCCCAACTGCTTCACAGAAGTTTATAACGCAGAGCTGTGAAAATAAAAAAATATTTTCTTTCCTCAAAAATTATTTTTTTAGCCCGCAATTTTTTTATTTTTACAAGGGTAACAGGAGAAGTTGTTGTGCAGTTTGTCCTGAATACGCTGATACCCTATATGTTGGGGTAAACCACTGTTTGGGCACACATAGGGCTCAGAAAGGAAGTAGTGACTTTTTAAAATGCAGACTTTGGTGGAATGGTCTGCAGGCATCAAGTTGCATTTGCAGATCCTCTGACGTGCCTAAACAGTAGAAACCCCCCACAAGTGACCCCATTTTGGAAACTAGACCCTCTAAGGAACGTATCTAGATGTGTGGTGAGCACTTTGAACCCCCAAGTGCTTCACAGAAGTTTATAATGCAGAGCCATGAAAATGAAAAATCATTTTTCTCTCCTCAAAAATAATATTTTAGCCCACAATTTTTTATTTTCACAAGGGTAACAGGATAAATTGGACCCAAAAAGTTGTTGTCCGGTATGTGCTGAGTATGCTGGTACCCTATATGTGGGGGTAAACCATTGTTTGGGCACACATCGGGGCTCGGAAGAGAGGAAGCACCATTTGACTTTTTGAACGCAAGATTGGCTGGAATCAATGGTGGTGCCATGTTGCGTTTGGAGACCCCCTAATGTGCCTAAACAGTGAAAACCCCTCAATTCTAACTCCAACACTAACCCCAACACACCCCTAACCCAAAACCCAACACACCCCTAACCTCGTTCCCAACCCTAACCACAACCCTAACCCCAACACACCCCTAACCCTAATCTTAACCCTAATTCCAACCCTAACTCTAATTCCAAACCTAACCCTAGAGCTATGTGCCCACGTTGCGGATTTGTGTGTGGATTTTTCCTCACCATTTTTGTAAAATTTGCAGGTAAAACGCACTGCATTTTACCTGCGGATTTACCGTGGCTTTCCAGTGTATTTTGTGCGGATTTCACCTGCGGATTCCTATACAGGAACAGATGTAAAGCGCTGCGAAATCCGCACAAAGAATTGACATGCTGCGGAAAATACCGAGCGGTATTTTCCGTACCATGGGCTCAGCGGATTTGGTTTTCCATAGATTTACATGGTAATGTAAATATGATGGAAAACTGCTACGAATCCAAAGCGGCCAATCCACTGCGGATCTGCAGCCAAATCCGCACCGTGTGCACATAGCCTAATTCTAACCATAATTCTAACCCTAATTCTAACCCTAACCCTAAACCTAATTGCAACCCTAACCCTAACCCTATTTGCAACCCTAACCCTAATTGCAACCCTAAACCTAACCCTAGTTCTAACCCTAACCCTAGTGGAAAAATAAAAATAAATATATTTTCTTTATTTATAAGGGAGGAGGTTTAGTTACTTTTTTTATTTTGATCGCTGTGATAGAATCTATCACAGTGATTAAAATGTACCTGGAATGAATCTGCCGGGGGGCAGATTCAGCAGGCACACTGCGCATATGCCCGTATTTTGGAAGATGGCGGCGCCCATAGGGGAAGACAGAAGGACACCGGGAGGGTCACCAGGACTCGGTAAGTATTGGGGGGTGGGATCGGACAGTGGGGGGCGAACGGAAGGATGAGGGGGTGGAGGGGAGAGGAGGGTAGCAAAGGATAGGATGGAGGGGAGGAAAGACTGATGGCGGCAGAAGATCGCCATCATCCGTCAGTGGTGGGGGCAGATCGGGGTCTCCAGGCATGGCCGATGATATTGCAGCATCGGCCATTGCTGGATTGTAATATTTCACCAAGTTTCATAGGTGAAAAATTACAAATTGCTCTGATTGGCTGTTTCACTTTCAACAGCCAATCAGAGCGATCATAGCCACGTGGGGCAAAGCCACCCCCCCTTGGGCTGAAGTAACACTTCCCCTGTCCCTGCAGGTTGGGTGAAATTTAAGTTAACCCTTTCACCCGATCTGCAGGAACACGATCATTCTGTGACTCAGCATATGCGTCACAGGTCGGATTGGCACCAACTTTCATGACGAAAACGCTGTGTCACAAGTCAGGAAGGGTTAAAATGGCTGTAAAATGGGACATAGTTAGGGCTAGTGGGCTGAAAAATAAAGCTAAATGGTAGTAAAAGCAGGACAATTGCCCTGTAAAAAAATTTGAATAGATTAATGACTTAAAGGGGTTCTGTCACCATAGCAATCATTGGAAAAATAGGAAGTAAATGAATAACAAACATTTTAACAGTGCCCTCACAGAGATTGAGGCTAGCTACTTCCACTCCAGATAAAAACTTCACCCACAGACCATGAGGCACAAAATCTTGTAGTATGATATTGGATTGAGCTGGGTGTCAGCAGCTAGACTTGCTACCAGCAGTCAAGTTAAAAATTGCACCAACGGAGCATGTTTCCAAATTTCCCCTACAGAAACTGATAAATTTCACACAAAGACAATCACCCACAGTACCCGTACAGGCAGGATTGCAGAATATATACAGCATGTTTTGGCAAACTGCTCCCACGAATATCTATTGAAGAATTCACACAGCATCTTTTGCAACAGAACTATCACAGATATGTTTGCCTAAGAGTAGAATATTTTTTTTTACACACACATCAGTCCCACAGATTCAGTTGAAAATTTTAAACGATTTTGGGTATCCATGGTAATATCACAGAGATGGGTGCAAAATACACATAGAGACTTTTTAAAAAAAAAAAAACTGCGCACACCCAAAACCTAATACTGTCCCTCACTACAGCTGCATTCTGTCCCTATGCTAAGCAGAATACAAATATAAAATAAGAATCTTGAACCAGGAGGAACAGGTCCATGTTGAGCAGGAGGTGGAGAATGAGGTGGACAGGACAGTATAGGGGAAGAGGCAGAGCAGGAGGTAGCAAACACACTTTATTTGTGTATTTTATTTGTAGAAGAGGCCCCAAAATGAAACAAATGGCAAATAGCATTAAAGACTTGCTGGGTGTGGCTGTTATAGTTGTCTAGTCATCCAAAGGTATGGACAAGTTGTGTGTGAACTACTACTGGTTTATTTTAGGGAATGTTAGGTTACCCATGTTGGATGTGGACAGGTGGATGCCCCTGTGTTCTGACAGTACACATGCTGTAGGGCAGGCCAGCACCTCATAGCATAAAGGACAAGCTCAGGCCATGTGTCCAATTTTTGAGACCAGAATTTAAATGAGGCAGTCCCATCTGTTAGTACGTGGAGACGTGTGGTTAGGTAGTTTTCCACCATGTAGTTATAACGCTGCCTCCTGCTAATATAGACCATATCAGATAGTACTGCCGGATGTTATGGAGTGCTCATAAAGTTTTTTTCCACATTTTAGCCATGCTAACCCTGCCTTCAAAGGTGCCAGGAGTACCTCAGCTGCGTTGGCAACTTCCTCATCTATCTCTGCTTTGTTCTTCCACTGAGCCACCAGTGTCAGGTGGGAAATCCCAAATTAGTTGTTCTACCAGCATGTGCTTGTATTCACACATTTTGTGATCCCTTCCACTGATGGAAGTAATGATACCTTGTCCTTGTAGCAGGGATCCATCAGGGTGGCCACGCAGTAATCTGCACTGTTAACATTACGGCAACTCGGCTGTCATTCCGCAGGCACTGTAGCATGTAATGGCTCATATGCATCAGGCTGCCCAAAGACAATGAAAAGATGTCCTCGGTGAGAGGTTTATCGTCTGGATACTGTGTATTCCCTAGTCATGCTCCTGTGATCCTTGTGAGCTGATATGAGTGCCACTTTGCTGTGAAAATGGTTTTTCATCATCATCATCATCATCATCTTCATCCCCTGCCTATACAGTTGGGTGCTTGGTTGATGTTGGGACAGTAACCCACCCTCCGAGCTATGTGAAGACTACAGGCCTAATAACAGTGTGAATTATTGTCTCTGCTCCATCCTCTGATCCAAACGTCATTGAAAAATTGTGGCTATACCTGCAAATAGCAGTGTGTGCAAGATGACTCTCAAATCTCACAGAACTGGAAGAATTTTCTAAAGAAGAGTGGTTGAAAATCCCTCAAACAAGAATTTAAAGACTCTACAAACATTTTTTACAAGCTTTAATACTTTCTAAAGTATGTGCTACTAGGTACTAACCTAGAGTGCCCAAACTTTTGCATCTGCCCATTTTCCTTTTTGTAATTTTTCAAATATAAATATGAAAAAAAGTTATCTTTTTTTTGCATAAAATACAAAGGAAATGTATCATCTTTAGAGATGGGCAGATGCCTGGATATTTGGGTCCTGCAGGTTCGGCCAAACAGTTAAAAAAAGTTTGAGTACTAGAACAGTACCCAGACCCGAACCCGGATCCCATACACTTGAAAGGGAAGTCCGAACATCCTTTGTTTGCCGCTCTGTCATGTGCATGACAACGCAGAAAACACTGCTGCTGGCCAGCAGTAAAATCTTTACCCCCAGTCAGACAGCCCGGTTCCCTTGCAGTCATATGACAGTGTGAGCCCCAGCTGTGATAGGAGGTAAAATGTTTATGGCCGGTCACTGGCGTCAGCTGATGGGACTATTGCCTCCATCAGCCTTAGCCTGCTGCCACTAATAACAGTGAGAGAGTAGGAGTGGCTGTTAGAAGTATCCATCAGCCAGCAACTGGCTGTAAATAAATACCGTATATACTCGAGTATAAGCCGAGATTTTCAGCCCAAATTTTTGAGCTGAAAGTGCCCCCTCGGCTTATACTCGAGTCATGATCGGTGGTGGGGTCGGCGGGTGAGCACTGTCATATACTCACCTGCTTCCGGGGCTCCTGTCGCCCCCCCTACACGTCCCACGGTCTCCGGGTGCCGCAGCCTCTTCCCCTGAGCGGTCACGTGGGACCGCTCATTAGAGAAATGAATAGGCTGCTCCACCTCCCATAGGGGCGGAGCTGCATATTCATTTCTCTAATGAAGCGGTGCCGGTGACCGCTGATAGAGAAAGAGGCTGCGGCACCGAAGACAGGCAGGGGGAAGGAGCGGGACGCCGGGAGCAGGTAAGTATGACATATTCACCTGTCCTCGTTCCACACGCCGGGCGCTGTCTCCATCTTCCCGGCGTCTCTCCGCTCTGACTGTTCAGGCAGAGGGCGCGATGACGCATATAGTGTGCGCGCCGCCCTCTGCCTGATCAGTCAGTGAGGAGAGATGCCGGGAAGATGGCACCGAGGAGCTGCAAGCAAGAGAGGTGAGTATGTGTTTTTGTTTTTTTTTATTGCAGCAGCAGCAGCACAGATTTATGTGGAGCATCTATGGGGCAATGGTGCAGAGCACTATATGGCAGAGCTATGGGGCAACGGTGCAGAGCACTATATGGCACAGCTATGGGGCAACGGTGCAGAGCACTATATGGCACAACTATGGGGCAATGGTGCAGAGCAATATATATGGCAGAGCTATGGGGCAACGGTGCAGAGCACTATATGGCACAGCTATGGGGCAACGGTGCAGAGCACTATATGGCAGAGCTATGGGGCAACGGTGCAGAGCACTATATGGCACAGCTATGGGGCAACGGTGCAGAGCACTATATGGCACAGCTATGAGGCAACTGTGCAGAGCACTATATGGCAGAGCTATGGGGCAACGGTGCAGAGCACTATATGGCACAGCTATGGGGCAATGGTGCAGAGCACTATATGGCACAGCTATGGGGCAACGGTGCAGAGCATTATATATATGGCACAGCTATCTATGGGGCAACGGTGCAGAGCATTGTATATATGGCACAGCTTTATGTGGAGTATCTATGGGGCCATAATGAACGGTGCAGAGCATTATATATGGCACAGCTTTATGTGGAGCATCTATGGGGCCATAATGAATGGTATGGAGTATCTATTTCTAATTTTGAAATTCACCGGTACCTGCTGCATTTTCCACCCTAGGCTTATACTCGAGTCAATAAGTTTTCCCAGTTTTTTGTGGCAAAATTAGGGGGGTCGGCTTATACTCGGGTCGGCTTATACTCGAGTATATACGGTAATTGAAAAAAATGGTGTGGGTTTCCTTGTATTTTAGATAGCCACCAGACAAAACTGACAGCTGGGGGCTGCAACTCTCATCTATCAGCTTTAGCAAGGTTGGTTATCAAGACTAAAGTTGTCCTCACCCTGTTTTTTTAATTAAATAATTTAAAAAAATGGCATGTGGTCCCTTTCATTTTTGACAACCAGCCTTGCTAAAGCAGGCAGCTGGGGGCTGGTATTCTCAGGCTGGTATGGGGCCATGGAGTCAGCCCCCAAACTGAAAATAGAAGCCCATAGACACCCAGAAAAGACCCATATATTAGATGCGCCAATCCGGGGTATTGCCCGGCTCTTCCCGCTTGCCTTGTAGCAATGGCAAATGGGGTAATATTTGTGCGGTTGATGTTACCTGTGTGTTGTCCGGAGATATCAAGCCCACAGCTTGAAAATGGAAATGCATCTATAAGGCACCTGTACATTACTAATCTTATAGCTGTAGTGTAAATAAACACACAGCAAGAATAAAGTATTTTATTCCAAATAAAAACAAAACACGTTTCCTTTTTTATTTATTCCCTCAGCTCCTATAATAAAACAAAAATAAAAAAAAAACATTTCCCTCACCTGTCTGACGTTCTGCCCATACTGTAATCTGTGTCTGGGCATTAATAGTTTTCAACCTAGATGGTGCCATGGTGTGACCGTCCAGGCTGAGAACCGCTGAGGAACGAGCTGCTGGAGATGCAGCAACAGTGAGCAGTAGTGACCAGCTGGGCCAATGAACTGTGATGAACTCAGCACCATGAGAAAAAGTCTCATGGTTCAGAAGTGAGTTCACTGCAGTTCTCCAGGAGAATTTCACTGCTGTGAATTTGAAATGCAGGGAATTCACCTCTTCATCATGAGACTTTTTCTCACTGTGCTAGCGGTTATCTCACCTGAGGGAGATCACTGCAGTTCGTTGGCCAGACTGGAAACACAGCTCAGTGATCTGCGGTAACCTCGACGATGTCACTGCTAGTCACTGATGCTGCTCATTCATCAGTCGTTCTCAGCTTGAACTTTTTCATCTTGGTACCTTCCAGGTTAAAAACTATTCATCCCCAGATGGGGATTATGGCATAGGACAGAACGATGGACAGGTGAGAGATATTGTTGTTTTTTATTCTTGTTTTATTATAGGAGATGAGGGATTCAATGGTATGGGCATTAGGTGAGTATAACTCTGTTATTTTAAAATAATAAAGGAAAAGCGTGTTTTGTTTTTATTTCAAATAAAATACTTTATTCTAGCTGTGTGTTTATTTACAATATGACTATAGGATTATTAATGGATAGGTGACTTATACAGTAGATGCCTCTCCATTACTAAGCTGTGGGCTTGATGTCACCGGACAATACAAAGGTGATGTCAAACCCACAAATATGAACCCTACTTGCCACTGTTACAGGTCACGTGGGAAGATCCAGGCAAAGAGCCAGAATTGGCACATCTAATTAATGTGCCTTTTCTGGGCAGCTGCAGGCTGCTATTCTTAGTCTGGGGGGACAATATCCATTGGCATTTACCAGCCTAAAAAAAACAGCCCTCAGCTGTCTGCTTTAGCAGGTCTGGCTGTCAAAAATGAAAGCGACCCCACGTCATTTTTTTAAAATTATTTATTTAAATAATTTAAGAAACAATGTTGGGACCCCTCTGTTCTTGATAACCAACCTTGCTAACCCTGACAGATAAGGGTTGCAGCCCACAGCTTTCAGTTTTGCCTGGCTGGTTATCAAAAATACAGGGGAACTTATGCTGTTTTTTTTTTGCTTTTAATTATTTTTTTTACAGTGCAGCTGCAGGCTGATGAATTTTACCAACAGCCGCCAATGTTAGGGGTTGAGTTCCCACATCTGCACAGGGGGAATCTCAAGCCATCTCCGCTGCAGTCTCCCATTTTTCTCCAGCCGCAGTGGAGACTGCTCGGCGGAGATGTTGGTCCCAGTGTCTGGCTCAGGCAGATACTCTGCTGTTCTTCCAGGCTCTGCCATTATAGCTAGTACTGGTCAGCGGCGAGGACTCGCTTCTGGGACTAAGTCCTGCTTTCTCCCTTCTGAGCATGCCCAAAGGAAGACCTCTCATTGGAGGTCAGGGATCACATGCTCAGGTCCTGAAGCAACTCCCATTGTCCTCTAGGAAGGTCCTGAAGTTGCTGCAACTATAAAAGGTTGGAAAGGCCGCACGGCCATGCGCTTGTATCAATCTTTGTTATGAGCTTTGCGACAGTGTGGTCATATATGCTTGTGGTCAGGCCCGGCTGAAATAAGCCACTAGAATATCGGCACCTCCGGTGAGGAGTTTGTTTGCATGTATTCAGGGCCCGGCTGCAATAAGCCACTAGAATACCGGCACCTCCGGTGAGGAATTGTTTGTATGCTTCTCTGACTGCATGATCACTGACTGCTATCAGCTCAGCAGTTAGCTGTGTATGCCTGTGAGCTTAACAGGACACAGTTCTTTTCTATCATGGTGACTCTGTGAAGTAACAGAGGTCGCTTATACCACCATATAGTGCCATTTGCTAGCAGCAGGTTCTCCTCCTGCACGGTGGACCCCAGTCTGCGAACGCACCAATAATAACATCTATATTTACTTGGTGCGTTTCGCCAGGCGTAACAGCCGCTTGCTCCCACTGTTATTAGTGGCGCAGGCATCGGCTGATGGGAGAAGTAGTCCCATCAGCTGACACCAGTGAACGGAGGTAAAATTTTAACTTCGATTACAGATGCAGGCTCATGCTGTCATTTGACATTGTGGAAGCTGCGGTTGTCATGCCAGCGGTAATGATTTTATTTACTGCCGATCAGAAGCAGTATTTGCTACACTGTCATGCACATGACAGTGTGACAAAAACTCAGTGTTTCGGGGCCCGAACCCAAGCAGTAACACAGACTTTCTGATGAAGTCTGTGTTTGGTGTCCATGCCGAACAGTAGGTGTTTTACTGTTTGAATTTGCCCATCTCTAGTAATGTTTAACTTTAGCCCTTTTAGAGATCATTTCATCTTCAACTTGCTTAACGGTTTACACAAATAGTAATTTTGACCAGGGGTGCCTAAACTTTTACATGCCACTGTAATATACATACCTTGATCAGCAGCCAGGAGCATGGGTAGCATATGTGAAGAAATGTATCTCTTCATTGCTGAGTGTAAAAACGCACAATTCAGCTCCACTCAAAGATACTCGCTCATCTCTACTTAGCAGTTTTATTGATTCAAATTGACACTTCTTTTATATATCCAGTTTACTGTACACTGTAAAAATGCACATTAAAATAGATATATATTTAATAAAATAATAATTATTTTTATTGAGAATTTAATAAAATAATTATTATTTTTATTGACACTTGATATAAACTCTGAAAGGGAACTATTTTTCCCCACAGCTACAGAGACTCACAATGCTACTGTTAAGTATTAAAGTATAAACACTTTACAATGAGCATCACAAGCAGAAAGCATGAATAATGGAAGGTGGAGCTAGGAAATGCAATGTTTAAAATTCTATTATACTTGCTTAATGCTTTTATTTAACCTCTGCCTTCTATCATTAAGGCATTCATACATTTTAATTGTCTGGATGTAATCATAATCCAGGGAGAAAAGGAAGATAATTGGCTCCCTTGGAGTGTGCTATATTTGAGCAAAGTCCTTAGATAAAAAATTACTAATCAAGTTGCAAACCAAACTTGCCCTGGAAATCAATTAATGTTATTGCTTCCTCTTCTGTTACACCAAAAGCACTTACAATTTACTCTGCTCACAATCTCTAGTACCCCTTGTGTACCTATTCAGATAAATCAAATACAATTATTATTTCCTTTTATCGTAAACAAGCTACTATACCTACATAATATTTCAGATGGAATTTAATTATACTTTTGTTTGTTTCTATGTCTATACTTTAGTACAAATGCTTTTTCTTATGAGTAGCAGCATATTTCTAAATATGTAATATCTTTCCATGGATATTTCAACATTTCTAAAAAAAAAACTTCCTGGAATTAATATATATGCATTCATATAAACGTCAAAACATTATTGCTGAACAAAATGATTAAATGTGAATTGAATTTGTGCAAAGTTTTTAGGAATTTGGTGAAAACAGCGAATCTGAATTATTTGTCATCAGAGTTGTGTAAATCGCTTAAAATGGTAAGAACCATTTCACAAATTGCAGGAGATAGCATAAGATAGAGGAGTCCTGCATGATAACAGATGCAACCTGGGGTTTCCACATAACTTTGTAACTATCTTGTCACAGAAAGGCATGCGCTACAGATGTAGCTATGGTTAAAAAAGGACAGATAACACAGCACAAACAGTATAAAACTACAATTTGACAAGAAAATCGAGATATGGAGATATGTCAATGGATTTCGCAATGTTAACTTATCTTAATCCATCTAAAGAGAACATGTCATGCCCCCAAACATTATTAACTTGCAGAAATAGAGTTAATTTACAGGTTTATAGTGCTCCAAGGCTATTTGCCTGCAGTACTGAAAGTGTGGTTACCAAGAGGAAACTAATTTTATTCCTCCCAGCAGCTTTCTCCTTTCAGTCATAGAGGCACGGCCAGAGTGGCTTCATCGTCATCGCTCAGTAGGCAGTGAACTACATTCAGGCATCTGTTTCTTGTGCCAAGAACCGTCCTTCCCAGCAGAGGCCTGTAGGCTTGCTATATGCCCTGCTGGTGGCAGATAGGCCCTGGGAAATGGTCGGGATGGACTTCATTGCGGGCTTGCCCAAGTCTCGTAACAATACTGTGATCTGGGCACTCACCGATCATTTCTCCAAGATGGTACATCTAGTTCCCCTTCTGCATGTACCGTTGGCACGGGTTCTGGCTGTGCTTTTCGTGAAGCATATCTTCCGTCTCCATGGGATGCCTAATAAAATAGTCAGTGACCGGTGTCCCCAGTTCACTTCACATTTCTGGAGAGAGCTCTGTCGGTTGCTCAGTATTAAGCTTAATCTCTACTCAGCATATCATCCCGAGATGCCTTGGCATATTGACTGGCAGTGGTCACTGCATTGATACACTGCAGAGATGGCTGTTAGTCAATATGCCAAGGCGTGCTTACAGCTGCAAGTCACTATGTACTGAGCGGCGACTGAAGCCGCGTTGGCCGTGCCTCTATGACTGAAAGCTGGAAGCTGATAGCATTTGGTGGACTTGACAGGTCAACTTTAAAGGGAATCTGCATCTGTCACCCCTTGGGATGTATATATCTTATTAATATGAGCATACAGGTGATAGAAATGTTAACATATTCATGCCTGTATTATTCATCTCTGTGGTCTTGTTAAAAAATAATCTTTCATTTCTTTATACTACTGTTTTTTTACAGGCTTCGGGCAGTGTGGTGCCTCCTGTCTTCATTTGCATACCATCTCCCTCCTATCAGCGTCACAGTGCTCTGTGATGTGTAATGGAGGCCCTGGAATTCTTTGCCTGCATCCTGCAATAGCGGGATTACACATAATTATTCTACCTATCTATGAGCCTTGCCTTCAGTGTTCCTCTGTGCAGGTGCCAGGAAGTCACTGCTATTTCCATTGCAGTGACCTCCAGCATGTGTGGCAATGTTAGGCAATCCCTGCATATGTTGCTGCTGCTGAACAGCCATGAGACATGCTGCCACGGGCACTTCAACATACAGGTGCAACCCTACAAAACTAGAATATCGTCAAAAAGTTAATTCAGTTCTTCAATACAAATAGTGAATCTCATATTTGATAGAGTCATTACACACAGAGTGATCTATTTCAAGTGTTTATTTCTGTTAATGTTGATTATTATGGCTTATAGCCAATGACAACCCCAAAGTCATTATCTCAGTAAATTAGAATACTTTATAATACAAGCTTGAAAAATGATTTTAAAATCCGAAATGTTGACCTACTGAAATGTATATTCAGCAAATGCACTCAATACTTGGTCGGGACTCCTTTTGCATCAATTACTGTATCAATGTGGTGTGTCATGGAGGCGATCACCGGAATTGATGAGGTGTAATGGAAGTCCAGTTTGCTTTGATAGCAGTCTTCTGCTTGTCTGCATCGTTGGGTCTCGTGTCTCATCTTCCTCTTTGACAATACCACATAAATTCTCTATGGGGTTATGGTCAGAAGAGTTTGCTGGCCAATCAAGCCCAGTGATACTGTTGTTTTTAAACCAGGTATTGGTACTATCGGCAGTGTGGACAGGTGCCAAGTCCTGTCCTGTCAAGACATTGAATTCAGGGTATTTGGTGTCGGGTAAACACAGCACCGTTACTTGCATGGTGATTGTTGTTTGTCTTTATTAGTGTATTAATTAAAAGTTATATTTTATCTTCCAGATCTCTAATTGTTTTAGGGTTTTTTTCTGACAGTATGTGTGGCAACTCTCAGCATTGTTGCTTTCGGGCACATGACAGGTGAATGAAATTTCCATCTCCAAAAAGCTTGTCGGCAGAGCGAAGCATGAAGAGCTCTAAAATTTCCTGGTAGATGGCTGCACTGACTTTGATCTTGATAAAACACAGTGTACCTACACCAGCAGATGACATGGCTCCCGAATCCATCATTATCACCATATTAGAGCACATTCACTCATCACTACCAAACAGTCATCTCTGTCCAAACATGTAAGTTGTAAGTTACCAATCACTAGAAGCAGTCTCATTTGTGGTGGATTCCCATAAGCTCACAATATATAAGAGCCAATCAAGGTAGAATTTGTAAAGCCTAGGGTAACAACAGTAAGAGGCCTGTAATACAGCCAAATCAGATCTCTTGCTTTGTACTGATGATTGACACTGACATCACCTTAAAACACATCTGCAAATAGAGATCCTGCTTTTATTCTAAGTCATGTATCTAAGCTTATTAAAGGGTAGATATTGAGTTTTAAGATTGATACTTTCAATGGGCGGCACTAGAGTTAATGTCCTATTCCTCTCTCAAGAGGGAATTTGCATAAATCCTAAAGGAAATTTAGAAAATTCCAAAATTTCCCACAGTAATGATATGTTGTATTACCTTTTGAGAGCTGACTTGCTCATGAGGGCTCCTCCTCTATATGTCTGTGCTGTGTTGTCTTTCCCTTCCTTTTCGTGTGCTGCAGTCTCATTCGCCTTGCACATGGCAGGTGCATGGAAGAAGGGAATCAGGGCAGACTTGGATGCTCTGAATTGACTGGACTCTGAGATCTTGGTGGAATCAAAGCCAGTACTACAGTGGTTTCCCTGCAAACCATGAACTGACTGTTTAAGCCCTGTTTAACAAACTAAACATGTTGAATTTAAAAGCACATGGGATGATGGGTTCTGCCTCGATCTTGAGCAATGGAAAATATGACACTGTACATGAGAAAAGATGTAAGAGAATGAGCTGATCAGATTCATCCACTCCAATTCTCTCACTGGTCCTGAGTAGTCCTTTGAAAATCTGTGTATATTTGAGGTGGACTACAACTTTTTCCTCCCAAGACCTTCTTTCCTCCATATTTATTAGTTCCTCACCCGATCGCCTCCAAAACTTCTCCTGAATTTCTCCCATCCTTTGGAATTCTGTGCCTCAAAACTTCTGATTAGCCACCACATTCGGATCCTTCAGACAGAATCTGAAAACTCATCTAGTCAATAAAGCTTCCAACCTGCAATGACCACGCTGCCATCTCAACACCACTAGAGCCACTGCAACCTTCCAACCTATTGTCTCCTTCCCCATAATCCTGTAGAATGTAAGCCCACAAGGGCAGGGTTGTCTTACCTCTGTACCCTTCTCATGAACAGCACCATGGAATCAATGGTGCTATTTAAATAAATAATAATAATGTATGATACTTCATTTTGCTCCAAAGCTATTCCTTTTGAATCTTGCCTGTCTCAATGTATAATTACTGGATATTCATTACTATCAGACCAAAAGATTATTTTCTGGAGGGTCTGTGTATACTCCACATACATTCCATAAAGAGTTAACTTGCCAACAAGAAATTATTAGAATTCTTTGTGATAAAGTGATAGTAATTGGAAGAAAATGCCACAGACAACCTCTAAGTAAGGAATCAAGCCAAAAAATAACAAGAACTACAATTTTACACTGAAGGCTTAAGTAAGATGTGACAAGTTCAATTCTGTCTTGTAGAAAAAGAAAAGAATAGAATAATTGGTCTTTGATCTATTAAATAAAAAAATGGATTGAATGCATATTGTTCAAAAAGATAACTGTCCATTTTATAAAAGAAAAATGCTGCCTACATGTTCTATCATCCGTGAGAGTGCCAGGCCATCTCTGAATTTTCCTGTGAGCAAAATGTGATATTTACAAATATTTTCTGAACACAAATGATTAATATTGTGATTTTTTTTCATAAAATGTTAAGGTTTTTATTTTTTGCCAAATGGAATCTTTCACTTGATAAACCCAAGTAACCTTCAAAATGGAACATCAACCAGTAAAGTATTTTGACAATTTTGACAATCTTGCTTATAAAGCTATCTATCTATATACAGTCATATGAAAAAGTTTGGGCACCCCTATTAATCTTAAGCTTAATGTTTTATAGAAATTGTTTTTTTTTTTGCAACAGCTATTTTAGTTTCATATATCTAATAACTGTTGGACACAGTAATGTTTCTGCCTTGAAATGAGGTTTATTGTACTAACAGAAAATGTGCAATCTGCATTCAAACAAAATTTGACAGGTGCATAAGTATGGGCACCCTTATCATTTTCTTGTTTTAATTACTCCTACCTACTTTTTACTGACTTACTAAAGCACTTTTTTGGGTTTTGTAACCTCATTGAGCTTTGAACTTCATAGCCAGGTGTATGCAATCATGAGAAAAGCTAATTAAAGTGGCCACTTTACAACGCACTTTGCACAAGGAGAAGCTGTATGGGAGAGTGATGCGAAAGAAGCCGTTTCTGCAAGCACGCCACAAACAGAGTCGGCTGAGGTATGCAAAAGCACATTTGGAGAAGCCAATTTCTTTTTGGAAGAAGGTCCTGTGCACTCATGAAACCAAGATTGAGTTGTTTGGTAGTACAAAAAGGCGTTATGCATGGTGGCAAAAAAACACAGTGCATTGTATAGTTGACCGATGCACAGTGACACCATCTGCAGCAAGTTGATGCTGCAGCTCTCTGGAGGTGGCCTGAGGATTATCCTTGACTGATCTCACCATTCTTCTTCTCTGCCTTTCTGATGTTTTTCTTGGCCTGCCACTTCTGGCCTTAACAAGAACTGTACCTGTGTTCTTCCATTTCCTTACTATGTTCCTCACAGTGGAAATTGTCAGGTTAAATCTCTGAGACAGCTTTTTGTATCCTTCCCCTGAACAACTATGTTGAATAATCTTTGTTTTCAGATCATTTGACAGTTGTTTTGAGGAGCCCATGATGCCACTCATCAGAGGAGATTCAAACAGGAGAACAACTTGCAAGTGGCCACTTTAGGTAGCTTTTCTCATGATTGCATACACCTAGCTATGAAGTTCAAAGCTCAATGGGGTTACAAAACCAAAAAAAGTGCTTTAGTAAGTCAGTAAAAAGTAGGTAGGAGTATTTAAAACAAGAAAATGATAAGGGTGCCCATACTTATGCAGCTGTCAAATTTTGTTTGAATGCAGATTGCACATTTTCTGTTAGTACAATAAACCTCATTTCAGGGCAGGAACATTACTTTGTCCAACAGTTATTAGATACTGTATATGAAACCGAAATAGCTGTTGCAAAAAAAATTTTTTTTATAACAGATTAAGCTTAAGATTAATAGGGGTGCCCAAACTTTTTCATACTACTGTATATATATATATATATATATATATATATATATATATATATATATATATATATATATATATACAAATCCAAAAAAGCAGGCAGCACTCCATTTTCTTAAAAGTAATATGCAGGATTTATTTAAGCCCACATGTCTCTGCGACGTTTCGGCTCTGAATGAGCCTTTCTCAAGCCTTGAGAAAGGCTGATTCAGAGCCGAAACGTCGCAGAGACATGTAGGCTTAAATAAATCCTGCATATTACTTTTAAGAAAATGGAGTGCTGCCAGCTTTTTTTGATTTGTATGGACTAGAGACAAACGGTGGACGGGTGGTCTAGGGGCTTTGCACCCGAAGATAAGTAAAGGATTTGTGCTGTTCCAATTTTTGATATATAAATATATATATATATATATATATATATATATATATATATATATATATATATATATATATATATATATATATATATACTGTATATATATATATATATATATATATATATATATATATATATATATATATATATATATATATAAATGAGTGTATGTGTGTGTGTATTAGCCATGCCCACTCCTCATAGCCCCAACCAATTACTAAGCATCTTTTCACCAGAGCTGTTTAAAAGAAGCTGAGCTGTGATTGGTTCCTATGAGCAACAGTTTTCCTTGTAGACAGTTGTGGTAACTGAGGCCTATTAGGCCTATTATTCTTATCATTTCTATGGTCTTATCATCCTTCTGTAAAGCTGGAAATACTGTGCCAACACAGACCACCCTCTGATACAAACTGCAGGGGGAACCCAGAATCAGGAACTTCTCTTTGTCTGGCATGAAACATCCTCCTTAAATTAAAACTTAAAACACACACTAAAAAAAAGAAACACAAGATGAATTTCTCCAACCCAGGTATCATTTTAATCGATGTAACAGCGCCAACCTGACAATGTTGGCTCTGACGGGATGATGTGGGATATTAGGGATAGTAGTCCGGTGGCTCTGGCTGATGGGATGATTGAGATTTTAGGGGTAGTAGTCCAGTGGCTCTGGCTGACAGGATGATGTGAGATATTAGGGGTAGTAGTCCTGTGGCTCTGGCTGATGGGATGATTGGGATATTAGGGGTAGTAGTCTGGTGGTTTTTGCTGATGGTATGATGTGGGATATTAAGGGTGGTAATCCGGTGGCTCTGATGGTATGATGTGGGATTTTAGGGGTAGTAGTCTGGTGGTTTTGGTTAACGGGATGATGTGGAACATTAGGGGTAGTAGTCTGATGGCTCTGGCTGACGAGATGATTGGGATAATAGGGGTAGTAGTCCAGTGGCTCTGGCTTATGGGATATTAGGGGTAGTAATCAGGTGGTTCTGACGGGATGATGTGGGATATTAGGGGTTGTAATCCGGTGGCTCTGGCTGATGGGATGATTGGGATAATAGGGGTAGTAGTCTGGTGGACCTGGCTGATGGGGTGATGTGGAATGTTAGGGGCAGTAGTCCGATGGCTCTGGCTGATGGGATGATGTGGGATATTAGGGGTAGTAGTCCGGTGGCTCTGGCTGACGGGATGATGTGGTAAATCTGTTCATCTTTGCACCAGAGGGAAAAGCCAAAAATGCTGTTTACCAAAATGCTCTTGAATGAGTTGAAAATAAAATACTATCAATATTTGGGTAATCATTTAGTTAATTTGTGTTGCAAGTCTCTAGTGTTGAATATATGATGTGAAATGTTTTATGTGCAATATAATCATTATATTTTGTTATAACTATCCACAGTTTGTTACTATGCCCGGGCAGCTAGTTAGTAAATAAACGATACACCATGTTTATATAAGGGAAAATATAAGTAGTAGCTTTATACTCATGAACCCTAATGCACTTAGGGGAATACAAAAGTTAAAAATTAAGTGCTAATAATGTAAGGTCTAGCCATCAAGAAAATACATAGTGACATTTAAATAATACTGCCAGTCACCAGCTAGTAGTGCTGCAAGTCAACAGCCAGTAACTGCACAAGTATAGATACAAAGTGCCATTGAGTTCATGGAAGAGAGAACAGGGAATAGTTTAATTAGTAAAGTGAGGTGATGGGTTAGTCTAAATAAATGGGTTTGTACGGCATGCTAGAAACTGTGGATACTGGGAATTAATCGGATTATCTGGAGTAGTGCATTATAGAAAACTGGTGCAGCATGAGATAATTCCTTGAGGCTGATTTGAAGATTTGGCTTATAGAGATGTTAGATCGTTAATGGAATGGAGAGGATGTGTAGAGTGGAGGACAGAAACAAGGGAGTAGAAGTATGTCGATGCAGAATTGTGGAGAGCTTAGTGGGTAAAAATGATAAGTTTATATTGGACTCTGTAGCACATGGACAACAAGTGCATGGATAAAATTATGATCCTGATTTCTGCATTCACGATTGATTGAAGAGGGAGTAAGAGGGAGACTGATTAGTACAGAGTTACCTTAATCCAAGCAAGAATAAATCAGCGCAACTGTTAGAGTTTTTGCAGAGTCAAATGTTAGGAAAGGTCCAATTTTTAGATTTTTTTATGGGCAGGTGACATGACTAGTGTTGAGCATTCCGATACTGCAAGTATCGGGTATCGGCCGATATTTGCGGTATCGAAATTCCAATACCGAGTTCCGATATTTTTGTGATATCGGAAATCGGAATCGGAAGTTCCCAGTGTATGGTTCCCAGGGTCTGGAGGAGAGGAAACTCTCCTTCAGGCCCTGGGATCCATATTCATGTGTAAAATAAAGAATAAAAATAAAAAATAGGGATATACTCACCCTCTGACGCGCCCTGGTTGTAACCGCTGCAACCGGCAGCCTCCATTCCTAAGAATGAGCGAGTGAAGGACCTGCGATGACATCGCGGCTTGTGATTGGTCGCATGAGCGGTCACATGAGCGGTCACATGACCAATCACAAGCCGCAACATCATCGAAGGTCCTTCACTCACTGCATTCTTAGCAACGGAGGCTGCCGGTTGCAACGGTTACAACCAGGACGCGTCAGAGGGTGAGTATATCCCTATTTTTTATTTTTATTCTTTATTTTACACATGAATATGGATCCCAGGGCCTGAAGGAGAGTTTCCTCTCCTTCAGACCCTGGAAACCATCCAGGAGCACTTCCGATATTTGTGTCCCATTGACTTGTATTGGTATCGGGTATCGGTATCGGCGATATCCGATATTTTTCGGATATCGGCCGATACAATCCGATACCGATACTTTCAAATATCGGAAGGTATCGCTCAACACTAGACATGACCGATCGAGTGATTGGATACAGGGCCGGCGTTAGGGGCAGGCAGACTAGGCAGCTGCCTGGGGCCCCCGCTGCCCTAGGGGCCCCCAGCCAGGGGCAGACATACTGTTGATGGCACTGCTCTGGGGCCCAGAGGTGGAGGGGGGCCCCTGCAGGCAGGCTCGGTATCATGCAGGATCGGGCCCCTCTCACTCCCTCCTGTAATCATGGAACACCGAGCGTCGGGGAGAGTGGGGCGCGAAGTGCAGGAGATCAAAAAGGGGGCGTGTCATGCAGGGAGAGATTCTGGCCAATGAACGCTTTCCTTACCTCACAGTGACCAGACTGAGGAGAGCGCTCACTGGCTGCCGTCTGTCCCCCTGCATGGAGCGTCCCAATGGTGAGTGCTCACCTACAGTCAGGGGCCCCAGCTGCACAGCACATAGAGACAGCAGTGGAGGAAGAGTAGGACTTCTTCTGCTCCCTCCACTGTTCTGTTCAGAGCAGGCTGCAGCGTCTCCTCACAGAGAAGAGATGGGGAGGAGCTCACTGCAGGGGACAGCACGGCAGCAGCAGGGGGCCGATATCAGTGCTGCCTGCTCTGTGCCCCATCCCCCACAGTGGGGTCTGCAGCCCTCTCCAGCTGAACTGACCTGCAGGGCTCATCTGATCACCTATACAAGATTAGTATGTATGTATGTATATGCTTGTATATGCATGTGTGCATCTGTGTGTATCTGTGTATGTACAGTATATGTGTGTATGTATATGGTATAGTTGTATGGCTGTGTGTGTATGCATGTACAGTATGTGTGTATCTCTGTATGTGCAATAAATTTGTATGGATATATGGTATATATGTATGTTTATGTGCATGTACATACAGTATGTGTATGTATATGTGTGTACGGTATGTGTATATACTGTATGTGTGTATGTACGGTACGTGTATGTGTATATGTTCGGTATATGTGTGTGTATGCATGTAGGGTATATGTATGTATGTACGGTATGTGCATTTGGGTGTATTTTATATGTATGTACGGTATGTGTGTACTATATGTACTGTATATAACTATCTGTATGTACGGTATATGTGTGTGTATCTGTGTGTATGTACGGTATATGTGTGTACGGCATTTGTGTGAATGTACGGCATTTGTGTGAATGTACGGTATATGCATGTATGTACGGTATGTGTATGTATGATGGTATATGTATGTGTATCTGTTTGTATGTATGATATATGTATGTGTTTGCATATACTGTATTTGTATGTGTATCTGTGTGTACGTACGGTGTATGTATGTGTATTTGTGTGTATGTATGGTATATGTATGTACGGTATGTGTATACTATATGTGTATATAACTGTATGTGTGTATGCATGTAATGTGTATGTCTGTGTGTGTATGTACGGTATGTGTATCTGTGTGTATGTACGGTGTATGTATGTACAGTATATGCCGGAACAAAAATCATTGTTCTCATCAGCACATCGCCCAGTTAAAACTGCAGATATTCTGCTAAGATGATACTGTATGGGGACAGATTGATTTACTAGTAGTGTTGAGCGATACCGTCCGATACTTGAAAGTATCGGTATCGGAAAGTATCGGCCGATACCGGCAAAGTATCGGATCCAATCCGATACCGATACCCGATACCAATACAAGTCAATGGGACTCAAGTATCGGACGGTATCCCTGATGGTTCCCAGGGTCTGAAAGAGAGGAAACTCTCCTTCAGGCCCTGGGATCCATATTAATGTGTAAAAGAAAGAATTAAAATAAAAAATATTGCTATACTCACCTCTCCGACAAAGCCTGGACCTCACTGAGGGAACCGGCAGCGTTGTTTGCTTAAAATTCGCGCTTTTCCTTCCTTACGTGAAGTCCCGGCTTGTGATTGGTCGCGTGCCGCCCATGTGGCCGCGACGCGACCAATCACAGCAAGCCGTGACGTAATTTTAGGTCCTTCAGGATTTTAAAATTACGTTCTGGCTTGTGATTGGTCGCGTCGCGGTCACATGGGCGACGCGACCAATCACAAGCCGTGACGTCACGGGAGGCTGGACACACGCGCATTTTAAAATGCGCGCGTGTCCTGCCTCCCGTGACGTCACGGCTTGTGATTGGTCGCGTCGCGGTCACATGGGCGACGCGACCAATCACAAGCCAGAACGTAATTTTAAAATCCTGAAGGACCTAAAATTACGTCACGGCTTGCTGTGATTGGTTGCGTCGCGGCCACATGGGCGACGCGACCAATCACAAGCCGGGACGTCACGGGAGGCAGGACACGCGCGCATTTTAAAATGCGCGCGTGTCCAGCCTCCCGTGACGTCACGGCTTGTGATTGGTCGCGTCGCCCATGTGACCGCGACGCGACCAATCACAAGCCAGAACGTAATTTTAAAATCCTGAAGGACCTAAAATTACATCACGGCTTGCTGTGATTGGTCGCGTCGCGGCCACATGGGCGGCACGCGACCAATCACAAGCCGGGACTTCACGTAAGGAAGTAAACGCGCGAATTTTAAGCAAACAACGCTGCCGGTTCCCTCGCTGAGGTCCAGGCTGCGTCGGAGAGGTGAGTATAGCAATATTTTTTTATTTTAATTCTCTCTTTTACACATTTTTACATTAATGTTGTTTCGATACCGATACCCGATACCACAAAAGTATCGGATCTCGGTATCGGAATTCCGATACCCGCAAGTATCGGCCGATACCCGATACTTGCGGTATCGGAATGCTCAACACTATTTACTAGTGATCATTCTGTCCCCAGCCAGTGTAAAGAGGCTGGAAACAAGTGGCGAATGACTTCAATATTGTTGATCACGCTCGTTTAGTGGCCTGAAATCAGCGCATGTAGCTACAACCAAAATGTTTCTGTTGGTGCAATATGTTATTATTTGGGGCCCCATTTTAAACTTTTGCCTAGGGCCCCACTTTGCCTAAAACCGGCCCTGATTGGATATACGGAATCAATAAAAGATCTGAATCAAGTATAACGAGTGAGCATGCTGCTTGAGATTTATAGTAGTATAAGCAATGGAAATAGCAATTCCAGGTTTACATAGGTTGGTAGAGGGGGTAAAAACAAGGAGTTCAGTTTTTGGCAGATTTAGTTTCAGATAGATGTTGGACATAATGATAGAGTCAGCGGATAGACAATCTCTAGTATTTTGCAGTAATTAAGACAAAAGCAAAGACACAAGAGGGCGAGTATATATGAGCATTGCATGTGCAGTAAATGATTATCTGAAAATGTTTACATGCACATATCTAATATACCCTCGGCTTATAAACAAGTCATGGTACAGAAAGCAGGCGGGGGAGGGGGAGAGCGACGGAGCAGCAGGTGTGAGGAGCCGGCGCACACATCATACTCACCTACCTGCGTGCCCTTGGTGCTGGCACTGCATCTCATTCCAGCCGCCGACGCCTGTTTGCAGTTCTTCCTGTGCTCAGCGGTCACGTGTACCACTCATTAAGGTGATGAATATGGACGCGTCTCCTCTCCCGTAGGCCGGAACGAGATGCAGTGCCAGCACCCAGGGCGTGCAAGTAGGTATGATTTTTTTTTCTTTTTTCAATAGGAAACATGCACACAGGGATAGGGGATAAGGAGGCATGCACAGGGATGGAATGGGGGAGGCATTCATACCAGGACAGGGAAGGAGGAGTCATGCATAGCAGGACAGGGATAAGGGGACAATGCATACCTGGCTTATACTCGAGTCAGGCAGCTTACCCAGGTTTCCTCGGCTTATACTCGGGTTAGCTTATACCTGATTATATATGGCAAGTACTGGACCAGATGTAGAAGTGACCCTCAGTGAATATTACAGACAGAAAAAGAAAAAATGGTATTGCTATAAATGGTCAAAATAAAACTTATTTATTGTTTCTTACACAAATATGCAGTGGTTCTGCAACAATTCTAAAAAAGGAAGTGCATATCTACAAATTAATTACTCAGATTGCACTGAGAAACAGTCAAACCAGTGTAAGTAGGGTATTGTAAAACTTCTGCACACAAGGTCCAAAATAAATAAGGTATGTGATATTCAAATGTCTGCGAGTGTGTCACAAGAGGCCTGAACAATGGTAAGATCCCAAAAAGGTATGTATTCCCCCTTCCCAGAGTAAGTGCATGTCATTGTAAGCTACACCATCCATACACTAAGGTAATTATTAGTTTCTCTTACTATGGTTTTAACAACAGCTTTGTCACTTGTTCGATTAACCCCTTTACCCCCAAGAGTGGTTTGCATGTTAATGATTGGGCCAATTTTTACAATTCTGGCAACTGTCCCTTTATGAGGTAATAACTCTGGAGCGCTAAAATGAATAACGGTGATTCTGTGATTCTGACATTATTTTCTTGAGGCATATTTTACTTCACGATAGTGGTAAATTTCTTTGATATGACTTGCGTTTTTTTTTTTTTAAAGCAAATTTGGCAAAAATTTTGAAAATTTCGCAATTTTCAAACTTTGAATTTTCTTGCCCTTAAATCACAGAGATATGTCACACAAAATATAAAAAAAGTAACATTTTCCACATGTCTACTTTACATCAGCACAATTTTGGAAACAACATTTTTTTTTGTTAGGAAGTTTTAAGGGTTAAAATTTGACCAGTGATTTCTCCATTTTGCAACACCATTTTTTAGGGACCCCATCAAATTTGAAGTCACTTTGAGGGGTCTATGTGATAAAAAATACCCAATAGTGACACCATTCTAAAAACCGCACCCCTCAAGGTGCTAAAAACCACATTCAAGAAGTTTATTAACCCTTCAGGTGCTTCACAGGAATTTTTGAAATGTTTTTATAAAATGAACCTATAACTTTTTTCACAAAAAATTTACTTCAGATCCAATTTGTTTTATTTTACCAAGGGTAACAGGAGAAATTGGACGCCATGTCGCGTTTGGAGAGCCCCTGATGTGCCTAAACAGTGGAAACCACCCACAAGGGACACCATTTTGGAAAGTAGACCCTGAAGAAACTTATATAGATGTGTGGTGAGCACTTTGAACTCCCAAGTGCTTCACTAAAGTTTATAACGCAGAGCCGTGAACATAAAAAAACATTTATTTTTCCACAAATGATTTTGTTGTGCAATTTGTCCTGAGTACACTGATACCCCATATGTGGGGGAACGACTGTTTGGGCACATGGCAGAGCTCGGAAGGGAAGGAGCGCTGTTTTGGAATGCAGACTTTGATGGAATGGTCTGCTGGTGTCATGTTGCCTTTGCAGAGCCCCTGATGTATCTAAACAGTAGAAACCCCCCACAAGTGACCCCATATTAGAAATTAGACCCCCAAAGGATCTAGATGTGCTGTGAGAACTTTGAACCCCAAGTGTTTCACTAAAGTTTATAACGCAGAGCCGTGAAAATAAAACATAATTTTTTTCCCACAAAAATGATTTTTTAGCCCCCAAATTTTTATTTTCCCAAGGGTAAAAGGAGAATTTGGACCAAAAAGTTATTGTGTAATTTGTCTTGAGTACACTGCTACTCCATATGTGGGGGTAAACCACTGTTTGGACACACGACAGAGCTCATAAGGGAAAGCACACCAATTTACTTTTTCAATGCAGAATTGTCTGGAATTGAGGTTGGATGCAATGTCGTGTTTGGAGAGCCCCTGATGTGCCTAAACAGTGGAAATCCCTCAATTCTAACTCCAACCCTAACCCGAACACACCCCTAACCCTAATCCCAACCCATACCATAACCCAAACACACCCCTAACCCCAACACACCCCAAACCTTAACCCAACCCTAACCATAACACTAACCATGCCTGGAAGCCTGACACACCCCTAACCCCAACTCCAGCCCCAACCCTAATCCTAACATTAGCCCTAACAATAACCTTAACTTTAGCCCCAATCATAGCCCTAACTTTAGCCCCAACCCTAACCCTAACTTTTGCCCCAACCCTAACTTTAGCCCTAACGCTAATGGGAAAATGGAAATAAATAAATTTATTTTTTTAATTATTTTTTCCCTAACTAAGTCAGTGATAAAGGGGGGTTTGATTTTCTATTTATAGCGGGTTTTTATGTTTTGAGAGCTACAATTTTTCCATATTTTGGCCTACAGAGGCATGTGAGGTCTTGTTTTTAATAAGATGAGTTGACGTTTTTATTGTTAGCTTTTTCAGGCACATCAAATTTTTGAATCACTTTTTATTATGATTTTTGAGAGGCAGAATGAACAAAAACCAGCAATTCATGAATTTCTTTTGGGTGGGGCTTTTATACCATTCTGCGTGTGGTAAAATTGATAAATCAGTTTTAATCTTCGGATTAGTACGATTACAGTGATTCCTCATTTATATCATTTTTCTATGTTTTGGCGCTTTAATACAATGAAAACTATTTTATATAAAAAATTATTATTTTTGCATTGCTTTATTCTGAGAGCTATAACTTTTTAATTTCTCAGCTGATGACGCTGTTTAGCAGCTCGTTATTTGCGGGACAAGATGACGTTTTCAGCGGTAATATGATTACTTATATCCGTATTTTTGATTGTGTGTTATTGCAATTTTTGTTTGGCAGTATGATGATAAACCATTGTTTTTTGCCTAGTTTTTTATTTGTTTATTTTACGGTGTTCACTGAAGGGGTTAACTAATGGGACAGTTTTATAGATCGGTTCGTTACAGACACGGTAATATAAAATACATGTACTTTTATTGTTTGTATTTACATAAAGAAATATATTTATTGGAACAATATATTTTTTCTTTATTTAGGAATTTAAAAAAAATATTTTTACACAGTATAATATTTCTTTTTTTTACTTTTTTACATTGTCTCAGGGTGGGACATCACTGTTTCAAGTCAGATTGCTGATCTGACACTTTGCACAGCACTGTGTCAGATCAGCGATCTGACAGGCACTGAAGGAGGCTGCTCAGGGCCTGCTCTGCAGCACCCGGTAGGACCCAGTGGTCTTCTTTGATCCGGGGGTCTGCAGGCAGGGAGAACCACAAAACAACACAATCACATCACGTTGCTCTGAGGGTCTCAGGGAAGCACTCAGGGAGGCCCCTTCCTGCGCATTGTTTCTCTATGCCACTGGAACGCTGCAATCTTGTTTGATCGTAGTGCTCCTGGAGTTAAAGTGCTGGGAGCGGTCCGTGACCATTCCTGGCACTTAGTCCTGGGTGTCAGCTTTGATAATCTGTTGTTGTGACATACTTTTCTTAGCACAAAGAGTGCTATGGCATAGAGGACAAGAGGTCGGAAGAGACAGAGATGTTAACATGGACGGAATTGGAAACATCAACTCCTACCATTACGATGGCAAAATGGGCAGAACACAGAATCAAACTCATAGTGTCACTGTCAAAGGTATTATCGTCCTTCTGTGACTGAAATGAGTGATGTGCCATGTATTCAATAACTTTCTTTGCTTTATTTCATTTAATGAAGGGAGGCAATTATGGCCTGTATTTGGCATGTATATAACTTTTTTCTTTCTCTCTTTATTGCTATGGGCAAGCTGTGGGATGTGACAACCAGATTTGCCATAAAATGGCTGCTTTATTCCATTCATCTGCTTTCATACAAGCTATAATGTTGATTGACTGTGCTATAGCATGTGATATAATAGCTGCAAGGCATTACGGAGAATGGAGAAACCAGCCAAGCTGCTCCCGAAATAATGTGAACCTTCTGCAACTGATACAGTTTTCTGCAATGTGCAAAATGGCAGCCAGGGTTTTCTTAGCATTTCTCTCATCTCTAGTTTTACTGTTAACTCATTGTAATTGTTCATGTCATCATTTAGGTATGATGAATAAAGCATTAAAAACAAAGGTATGTTTGTCTTTGAGAAAATGAATGAATTTTATAGCATTATGAATTCTCATTATATTGAGAATAGTACATGTTTTTCAGTGTAAGAACACTGCTTTATATATTAGAAAAACTACACAATGCAAAGAAACTCATCATTTAAATACAAATGAACTTGAATTGCTTTTATAGACTTTTTTTCAAGTCACAACTGGTAAAGCATGGACATTGTTTGAAGCAGAATACTTTCAAATGTCTATAGATTAATTGATTTTTATTGAAAACAACTTGTTGATCTTTTGAAAGTAAGTAACCACAAAAAGTAAGAATAATAGAAACAAGAAGAAAATACAAACTAAGATCCATTTATAAAGATACCAGTAAATAACAGCATTCCACCAAGCCATTTACTTCTTGAAAAAAAAGTAGGTTTTTTAAAGATTCCTTTCAGTTCCTGTTATTGAAATACTTTACAGTGCTTTTACTTTCTTGAAGTGTTTCTGAATATAAATACAGCTATTCAATGCTCTTCTGAACACTTAAACTTTCAGTGTTTTTGCTTTTGTACTCAATACATATTTAAAAGATAATCAATATTTGAAATAAATAAAAATGCAAATATCTACTTTCAGGAATTTAAGAACATTTTACAATGACAGAATGTGACATAGTAACATAGTTAGCAAGGCCGTAAAAAAGACATTTGTCCATCCAGTTCAGCCTATATTTCATCAGAATAAATCCCCAGATCTACGTCCTTCTAAAGAACATATTAACTGTAAGATACAATATTGTTACGCTCCATAAAGACATCCAGGCCTCTCTTGAACCCCTCGACTGAGTTCACCATCACCACCTCCTCAGGCAAGGAATTCCAGATTGTCACTGCCCTGAGAGTAAGGAACCTTCTCTCCTCCAGATGCAGAGAATGCCCCCTTGTGACCATCACCCTCCTTGCTATAAACAGATCCTCAGAGAGATATTTGTATTGTCCCCTTATATACTTATACATGATTATTAGATCGCATCTCAGTCATCTTTTTTCTACACTAAATAATCCTAATTTTGCTAATCTCTCTGGGTATTGGAGTTACCCCATTCCCTTTATTAATTTTGTTGCCCTCCTTTGAACTCGCTCTAGTTCCATTATATCCTTCCTGAGCACCAATGCCCAAAATTGTACCTAGTACTCCATGAGCGGTCTAACCAGTGATTTGTACAGAGGCAGTATAATGCTCTCATGTGTATCCAGACCTCTTTTAATGCACCCCATGATCCTGTTTGCCTTGGCAGCTGCTACCTGGCACTGGCTGCTCCAGGTAAGTTTATTTTTAACTAGATTAGTAAAGTCCTTCTCCATGTCAGATTTACCCAGTGGTTTCCTGTTCAGTGTGTAATGGTGCTATTGATTCCTAGTGATATTAATTCCTTCTTCCCATGTGTATAACCTTACATTGATCATTGTTAAACTGCATCTGCCACCTCTCGGCCCAAGTTTCCAACTTATCCAGATCCATCTGTAGAAGAATACTATCTTATCTTGAATTGACTGCTTTACATAGTTTTGTATCATCTGCAAATATCGATATTTTACTGTGGAAACCTTCTACCAGATCGATAATAAATATGTTGAAGAGAATAGGTCCCAACGTGGACCCCCTGCGGTACCCCACTGGTCACAGCGACCCAGTCAGAGAATATACCATTTATAACCACCCTCTGCTTTCTGTCACTAAGCCAGTTACTTACCCCTTTACACACATTTTCCCCTAGACCCAGCACTCTCATTGTGCCAACCTTTTGTGTGGCACGATATCAAGCACTTTGGAAAAATCAAGATAAACCACATCCTATGACTCACCTTGTTTCAGTCTATAGCTTACCTCTTCAAAAAAACTGATTAGATTGGTTTGACAGGAGCGATTCCTCATAAACCCATGCTAATATAGGTTTAAACAATTATTATCATTGAGATAATCCAGAATAACATTCCTCATAAACCCTTCAAATATTTTACCAACAATACAGGTTGGACTTACTGGCCTATAATTTCCAGGTTCACTTTTAGAGCCCTTTTTGAATATTGGTACCACATTTGCTATTTGCCAGTCCTGTGGAACGGATTCTGTCGCTAGAGAGTTCCTAAATATAAGAAATAATGGCTTGTCTATTACATTACTTAGTTCTCTTAGTACTCATGAGTGTATGCCATCCAGACCAGGAGACTTATCTATTTTAATCTTATTTAGCCGGTTTCGTACCTCTTCTTGGGTTAGATTGGTGACCCTTAATATAGGGTTTTCTTTGTCTCTCGGCATTTCACCTAGCATTTTTTTTTCCACAGTGAATACCGTGGAGAAGGTGTTTAATATATTAGCTTTTTCCTCGTCATCTGCAACCATTCTTTCCTCACAATTTTTTAAGGGGCCTACACTTTTACTTTTGATTATTTTACTATTGATATAGTTGAAGAACAGTTTGGGATTAGTTTTACTTTCCTTATCAATGTGCTTCTCTGTTTCCTTTTTGGCAGCTATAATTAGTTTTTTAGATAAAGTATTTTTCTCCCTATAGTTTTATGGAGCTTCAACGGTGTCATCCTGCTTTAGTAGTTTAAATGCTTTCTTTTTACTGTTAATTGCCCCTATTACTTCTTTGTTTAGCCACATTGGGTTTTTCTTATTTCTTGTCCTTTTATTCCCACAAGGTATAAACTGCTTACAGTGCCTATTTAGGCTGTTCTTAAACATTTCCCATTTATTATCTGTATTCTTATTTCTGAGGACATTGTCCTAGTCAACCAGATTAAGGGCATCTCTATGCTGGTCAAACTTTGCCTTCCTAAAGTTCAGAGTTTTTGTGACTCCCTGACAAGTCCCCCAAGCGAAAGACAAGTGAAATTGTACAATATTGTGGTCGCTATTTCCTAGATTCCCAACGACCTCTAGATTTATTATTCTGTCAGGTCTATTAGATAGTATTAAGTCTAAAAGTGCTGCTCCTCTGGTTGGAGTCTGCACCAATTGTGAAAGATTATTTTTCTTGGCTATTTGCAGAAACCTGTTGCCTTTTTATAGGTTTTTGCAGGTCTCTGTTTCAAAGCTAATATCCAGTTAGTTAAAGTCCCCCATAACAAGGACCTCATTATGGGTTGCAGCTTCATCTATCTGCCTTAGTAGTAGACTTTCCATGATTTATGTTTTATTTGGGGGTTTGTAACAGACTCCGATGAGAATTTTGTTACTGCTTTTCCCTCCATTTATTTCGACCCTCCATTTATTTTGACCCTTAAAGTGGACTTTAGCCAAGACTTTACATAAAGACAAATCCCTCCCCCTCTCTAATTTTTACTATCCTTTCTAAACACACTGTAACCCTGTAAGTTAACTGCCCAGTCATAGCTTTCATCGTAACCATGTCTCGGTTATTCCCACTATGTCATACTTACCTGTAGATATTTCTGCTTCAAGTTCTTCCATCTTGTTTGTCAGGCTTCTGGCATTGGCGAGCATGCAGTTTAGAGGATTTTGTTTGGTTCCAATCTCCTCCCTGTGTATTGTTTTACAAATTTTCTTACCTCCCTTCCGAGTATGTTGTCTTGGGTCTTCTTTGCCGCACCTCATATCCTTTATCAGTATATTTTCTGGCTTCATGTTCGTGTCTAACGTTTTTCTTCCCATCCCCTCTTCTTCTAGTTTAACACCCTCCTAATGAGAGTAGCGCATCTTCTGGCAAATGTATGTTTCCTAGGTTTGTTGAGGTGTAGTCCGTCTCTAGCGAGGAGTCCGTCGTACAGGTAATTCACACCGTGGTCCAGGAATCCGAATCCTTGTTGTCTACACCATCATCTTAGCCAGTTGTTCACATCAAGGTTCCTGTTCTATCTCCTGGTGCCATGTCCGTCTACTGGAAGGTTAGAATAATAAACTACCTCTGCATCCAGTTACTTTACTTTCTTCTATTGAAATAGCATAGCCAGCTACTAAATTCTAAAACTTAACATTTAATATGTATACCTTTATAAATAGTACGTTTTGTTTAAAATCAATTTGGTGCTCATGTTTAACAGTGCACTAGATAGAAAAATTGGCATGATCTCACCCAGTCACTGCCTCTCTCCTTGTTGTGGATTCTTATGCTTGTCAAGAGCGCGACATGGGGGAGAGGCAAGTAAACTCTTTCGGGGGGGAGAGTTGAAACTATCTTCCTTGTCGTGCCCCGTGTGTAAGACTCCCGCCCTAACAAGGGCAGTCTCCAAGTTTGAGCCTACTTAATGGAGCCCTTTAATATATATATCCACCCTGGATAGTGTATCTTCTTTTCCCGACGCGTTTCCCTCCCTGTTATGGGGGTTCATCAGGGGAAAATGTCCAGGTCAATGGAGGTATTCTGCAGTGGCAGACATCACCTCATTCAGTAGCGTCCTCCATGTGAGGGTCAAGTAGTCTCTAGGAGACTACGGCATGTTACGAAAAAAATTTTCTTTGCTGAACTAATAAAAACTTTACTTACTTCCCCAACGCTTCCAAGTCCTTGCAGATTGTCGGTAGGTCCTTCCTTACCGTATCATTGGTGCCAACATGTATCAGAAGAAATGGGTGGACGAGCTTGGAACTGATGAGCTTTGGTATGCTATTGGTTACATCCTTGATCTTTGCACCTGAGTGGCAGCATAAATCTCTTGCTGTTATGTTCGGTCTGCAGATGGCTGTTTCTGTGCCTCTCAGTAGTGAGTCTCCCTCCACTACCACTCTTCTTTGTTTCTTGGCTGTACTTTTTGTTATCACTTCTGTGTGTTGCTGTGTGCCCTTTTCTTCTTTGCTTGCTGGTAGTGCCCCATCCTTAGGTGTGCTGTCTTCGTCCTCCACAAGGACGTGGTATTGGTTTCTCAGTTGTGTGGTTGGTGATGTCTCCATAGTCTTTTTTGCTTCTTTTGGTCACATGCTTCCACTCATCTGCTTTTGGAGGTCCTCTGACACTTTGTTCACCTTCTATGACCAGTAGAGATGCTTCTGTTCTGTCTAGAAAGTCTTCATTTTCTTTGATGAGTTTCAAAGTTGCAATTCTTTCTTCCAGACTAGACCCTGCACCTTTTCTTCTAAAAGGGCCAGTAGTCTACACTTCTGTCAGGTGAAGTTGGATTCTTCCTTTGGTCGATCTGTGAACATGTAGCACATGTTGCAGCTCACCATGTAGGTTGTCACATCTGCCATGTTGCTCTTAGATCCTGCTGACTTGCTGTGTGTCTTCCTTCTTGTGTAATCTACTGTGTGAAACCTTCTTGTGTAATCTCCCAAATCAGCCAGGCTTTCTTGCTTTTTGGTGACGTCACCTTAATCACGCCCCCTCTTCTCACCGCTCCTTGCAGCGGTTCCTTTCCGGCCCACGTGTGCCGGTCAGCTTTGCCCCAGGCGCGCACGGCATACACTCACCAGGGAGGACGCTCCCCACATTTTCGGGTGTTTGTGCCGCCCTGCGCTGCCGCTCTGGACACTGCACCTTTTGACATCTGAACCGCTGGTGACCCTGTTCCAACATCCAAGGGGACGTTGATAGCCTTTGCTGGATAATCGCCAGCATCTTCACAGCAACTATATCATCATTTAGTAAGTGTGCATTCCTCTATTACACGTATTTACCACACACTTTCACGGTTTATTGTGCCCTCACTAGGCACTTGCATTGGCTTTTTCTGTGCTGTTGTTGCTTTGATTATTTATCACTGGAGTGTGGACATCAGTTTCTTTTCCAGTGTGCCGTATGTTTTTTCCAGTGTGCTATACGTTTTGTCCAGCCAGACGTTCACTTTGACACGCATGTGCTGTTTTATTTAGTTAGCGCGGTGTCCTTATCTACGTATTTTGTTCTTTTGCTATATGACAGAGCCAGCACAGTAGCTGTCTAGGCACCTGCAGCTTTCTAGTTTATCTTCTTGGGAGCGCCGGTGTGTTTATCCTGTTTTGAAGTTGGATTCTTCCTTTGGTCGATCTGTGAACATGTAGCACATGTTGCAGCTCACCATGTAGGTTGTCACATCTGCCATGTTGCTCTTAGATCCTGCTGACTTGCTGTGTGTCTTCCTTCTTGTGTAATCTACTGTGTGAAACCTTCTTGTGTAATCTCCCAAATCAGCCAGGCTTTCTTGCAATAATGTCATATAGGCAAAAATGTGTGCAACCTTAAGGTGCACGGTTTGGCGAAGCTTTCGAAGCAGCTGGTCCCAGCTGTACCCAATGATCTTCTTGCTGAAGAAAACTCTTCAATTTTCCCAGAAGGCACCTGGAATATGTAAGGCTAGTTTCACACTAGCGTTTACCTGATCTGCGGTGGGCTGCGGACTTCCTCCGTGAAGCCCCGCCCCCACCGCACCTCCGCCGCTAGCTCCGCCTTCTTCTGCACGCGGCCTGTGTTTAACATTAGGTACGTAGGTCGTGCCGCAGTATGCGGATGGTGCCGCATGCGTCGTTTTGACGATTCGGAAAAAAAAAATGCTACATGGCTGCGTCTATGATGGTCGCCGCATCGTCAAAATGACGCTATCCGCATACTGCGACATGACCTGTGTACCTAATGTTAAATATAGGTACACAGGCCGCATGCAGAAGTAGGCGGAGCTAGTGGTGGAGGTGCGGCGGGGGGCGGGGCGTGGGGCTTCACGGAGGAAGTCCGCAGCCCACCGCAGGTCAGGTAAACGCTAGTGTGAAACTAGCCTAAATTGTGCTCCTCGAGCTTCAATTCCTGGTTATTCACTAGTTCTCTAGCTTAGCACAGTGACAGCTCTCTTAGAGTGTCAGATATATTTTTATGACTTTTTATGCATGTATACAATTTATTAGTTGTTTATATTGAAAAAGTATAGAGTTACAGTTTACATTGCTTTCAAATACAGCATTTTTAATATTAACCCCTTCATGACCTTGGGATTCTCCATTTTTCCGTGTTCGTTTTTCTCTCCCCCCATAACTTTTTTTTTCCGTCAATATGGCCATGTGAGGGCTTATTTTTTGCAAAAAAACAAAAATTGCGCGATTTTCCGATACCCGTAGCATCTCCATTTTTCATGATCTGGGGTCAGTTGAGGGCTTATTTTTTGCGTGCCGAGCTAGCATTTTTAATGATATCATTGTGGTGCAGATACGTTCTTTTGATCGCCTGTTATTGCATTTTAATTCAATGTCGCGGTGACAAAAAAACCCGCAATTCTGGAGTTTCACATTTTTTTCTCTCTACGCCATTTAGCGATCAGGTTAATCTTATTTTTTGTTGATAGATCGGGTGATTCTGAATGCGGCCATTCCAAATATGTGTAGGTTTGATTTTTTTATTGATTTATTTTGAATGGGGCGAAAGGGGGGTGATTTAAACTTTTATATTTTTTTATTTTTTTCACATTTTTTTAACTTGTTTTTTACTTTTGCATTGCTTCAATAGTTTCCATAGGAGGCTAGAAGCTGGCACAACTCGATCACCTCTCCTACATAGCAGAAATCATCAGATCGCTGCTATGCAGCTGAATTGCAGGTGTGCTATGAGCGCCGACCACAGGGTGGCGCTCACAGCTAGCCGGGATCAGTAACCATAGAGGTCTCAAGGACCTCTATGGTTACTATGCAGAAGCATCGCTGACCCCCGATCATGTGATGGGGTCAGCAATGCGTTCATTTCCGGCTTGATGGCCAGAAGCGCTGGTTAAATGCCGCTGTCAGCGTTTGACAGCGGCATTTAACTAGCTAATAGCGGCAGGTGAATCGTGATTTCACCCGCCGCTATTGCGGGCACATGTCAGCTCTTTAAAACAGCTGACATGTCTTGGCTTTGATGCGGGCTCACCCCGCATCAAAGCGGGGGATCTGACCTTGGACGTACTATCCCGTCCGAGGTCAGAAAGGGGTTAAACTAGAGTATTGTCTTCTTTAAGGCTGTGTGCCCACCATGAGTTTTTGGTGACTTTTTGAAGATACATACTTTCTCTGCATCAAAAATACAGTGCTTTACAGTTTCAGCAAAGTGGGTGAGCTATATAGAAATCTCATGCCCACTGTGCTTCTTTTTTACTCGGCATAAACTGACCTGTTTCAAATCCTTAAAATGTCAATTTCTTGTGTTGATCCACTAAGTTTTATGTGCATATTTCCCTCAATTTACTTAGGGCCATGTGCACACGTTTAATTTTGGGGTGTTTCTACCTCACTATCCATAAGTAGAGATCAGCAAATTTGATCGGGTCATGGCTTATTCGGCATGCTATAGTGCTTACAGAATAAGCTGCAGAGGGAATCCAGCTTCTTGGATCGCTCCGGCTGATCAGCTATTCAGCTCCGCAGCTGCATGTGTCGCAGCTGTGTCCCCAACATCCCATTCCCATAATAACCGATCCACTCCCCTGTCACATTTACATTCCTTGCTTTGGCAACACTAAATGTATTTTGGTTCTGCCAATAAAGCCTATTTGAGTTTGAGTTTGACAGCCCAACAAACAGGCTCTCCATGCATGTGCTGTGGCTGTGACACAGCCGCGACACATGCAGCTGCGGAGCCGATCAGTCGGAGCCATCCTGAAAGCCAGGTTCTTTCTGCAGCTTATTTGGTAAGCCCTATAGCGTGCCGAATAAGCCCTGACCCGATCAAATTTGCTCATCTCTATTCAATAGGCAAATCCCCACTCCTGGTTTTGGCTTACAAATACTGAGGTAAAAGCTACCAAATACTGCACAGTTGCATGTGGCTTAATAGGTTCAGAACTGGTGCAAAAAATCTGCAACATCAAATCTCACCAAAAGCTTATCATGGGAATGTAGCCTAAGGTCATGTCCACCCATTCTGTATTTGATGAGTATTTTCCATCAATATATGTACGTATATACTCGAGTATAAGCCAAGATTTTCAGCCCAAATTTTTAGGCTGAAAGTGCCCCTCTCGGCTTATACTCGAGTCATGATCGGCGGTGGGGTCGGCGGTTGAGGGGGAGAGAGGACTGTCGCATACTCACCTAGTCCCGTCGCTCCTGGTGCTCCCCCTGCCCGTCCCACGGTCTTTGATGCCGCAGCTCGTCCCCTGTTTAGCGGTCACGTGGGACCGCTCATTAAAGTTATGAATATGGACTCCACTCCCATAGGGGTGGAGCCACATATTCATTCCTCTAATCAGCGGTAACGGTGACCGGCCGCTGACAGAGGAAGAGGCTGCGGCACCCGGAGACCAGCTGTCCGGGATAAGGAGCCAGGGACGCCGGGAGCAGGTAAGTATGTCATAGTTACCTGTCCACGTTCCACACGCCTCTGCCTGAACAGTCAGTGTGGAGAGACGCAGAGACGGGACGCTGAGGAGCTGAGGGCAGCAAGAGAGGTGAGTATGTCATTTTTTTTTATTGCAGCAGCAGCATTATATGTTGCACAGATTTATATGGAGCATCTATGGGGCTATAATGAACGGTGCAGAGCATTATATGTGGCACAGCTTTATGTGGAGCATCTGTGGGGCCATAATGAACGGTGCAGAGCATTATATATGGCACAGCTTTATGTGGAGCATCTATGGGGCCATAATGAATGGTGCAGAGCATTATATATGGCACAGCTTTATGAGGAGCATCTATGGGGCCATAATGAATGGTGCAGAGCATTCTATATGGCACAGCTTTATATGGAGCATCTATGGGGCCATAATGAACGGTGCAGAGCATTATATGTGGCACAGCTTTCTGTGGAGCATCTGTGGGGCCATAATGAATGGTGCAGAGCATTATATGTGGCACAGCTTTATGTGGAGCATCTATGGGACCATAATGAACGGTGCAGAGCATTATAAGTGGCACAGCTTTATGTGGAGCATCTATGGGACCATAATGAATGGTGCAGAGCATTATATGTGGCACAGCTTTATGTGGAGCATCTATGGGGCCATAATGAACGGTGCATAGCATTCTATATGGCACAGCTTTATATGGAGCATCTATGGGGCCATAATGAACAGTGCAGAGCATTATATGTGGCATAGCTTTCTGTGGAGCATCTATGGGGCCATAATGAACGGTGCAGAGCATTATATATGGCACAGCTTTATGTGGAGCATCTATGGGACTATAATGAATGGTGCAGAGCATTCTATATGGCACAGCTTTCTATGGAGCATCTATGGGGCCATAATGAATGGTGCAGAGCATTATATATGGCACAGCTTTATGTGGAGCATCTATGGGACCATAATGAACGGTGCAGAGCATTATATGTGGCACAGCTTTATGTGGAGCATCTATGGGACCATAATGAACGGTGCAGAGCATTATATGTGGCACAGCTTTATGTGGAGCATCTATGGGACCATAATGAACGGTGCAGAGCATTATATATGGCACAGCTTTATGTGGAGCATCTATGGGACCATAATGAACGGTGCAGAGCATTATATGTGGCACAGCTTTATATGGAGCATCTATGGGGCCATAATGAACGGTATGGAGAATCTATTTTTATTTTTGGTAGCTGCTGCATTTTCCTCCCTAGGCTTATACTCGAGTCAATAAGTTTTCCCAGTTTTTTGTGGCAAAATTAGGGGGGTCGGCTTATACTCGGGTCGGCTTATACTCGAGTATATACGGTAAGTCAAAACCAGGAGTGGGTGAAAAATGCAGAAGTAGTGATGTGTTTCTATGACACTTTTGCTTGTTCTTCTCCCGCCTTTTCGCTTAGAAATACTGATGTTAAATACTAACTAAATGCTGAACCTATGAATGTGATCTAAAGTTACCTCAAATCACAATGAAAAATGCATCTGTTGTGCAAAAGAGAAGAATTGTCCACTTGGAATAACTTTTAATAAAAATGCTCCTAGATTTTGCTGTTACAAGTATGTAATGATGACCCTTTCATTAACCCATTTGATTTACAATAAGTAATAAGTTCAAAAATGACAGAAAAATAGCATTTTTTTTAGAAATACCAAATTAATGATTTAACTGGGTTAGTTTTTCTCAGCTAAAACCTGTCAAGTAAATTTATATAATTAAGACATAGTTTGAGCTCTATGTAAATCATTAATTCCACAAAAATTGTATTTTGTGTGCTTTTTTAGCATAATAAAAGAACACTGAACCTTGTATTGCAGTTAACCCAACACGGTAAAGATACAGACAAGCAAAAGTTAAATATCTCACATTTTTGAGATGCAAAAATATAGGAACAACCCATTACAGTACAAGGGCATGACAGCAATTAATATTAGTAGGTTAATTTGCTGCTGCCACAATTTGTAAGTGGACAATAAACTTGCTTCATATCAAGACATATTTCTAGCATAAAATACACCAGAGGTACAGTAAAGATGCTTATTTTATAAACTTATCCACTGCCTTCATCAAGACATAGAGCAATAAGAACAAACATAAGTGACTGACATAATAGTATAGGAAATTACATCATAGAGTATAAGTACCAAGGAGAGACTTATAGCAAATAATAAAAGATCTTCTAGGTTGGATACCAGGACTCATGTACTGTGAGCAACAGTGCCAACCACTAAGTTACTGCACTAATTTAATGAATTGGGTGTTGGTGCAGCTCACCTATATTCATGTGTGACTCTTTCCATTGTTATTTAAATAAACACACCTGGATAGATGGAATGACACTTCATACACTTGGTGTATTTCATTGGGTCAAGAAGGTCATTTACGATTATATTTTGCACACAATGACATGACGTTCTGTTGATATTGTTTGTTTGACTTTTCTTCATCCTAGCTTGGATTATTATGAGGGCTTCCCATCCTTGTGTCATGCAGCAGGAAGCTCTAAAAATTAATCCGACAAACAATCCTGTGTATCTGTAAATGAACCTTTATGTACATTGACTTCTGCTATTAAAACATGTTGACTTCTGCATGAAACATGTTGGACATACTACTTCACTAAATATGCAGGAAAGGATACAAATGAGCTCTGATTTGTTACTATGGGCAATAAAGACAGTTTTACTGTAAGACAATTTTTTATGAATGAGGCCCGATAGGCATAATCCTGCACAACTCACACATGTGAAAAAAGGGTCTGAGATGTCATTGAGGTTACCTCTGGTTACTGAGGCTGCATTCCCAGCCAATCTGAACTGCGGTAACCTCAATGAGATTCCCGCTAGCACAGTAAGTAGTTTGCAGAGTCAGTATATTGAGATTATTAATTTTATTTCCCTTATCCATAACATGGATCCTCTTACAATATTTTGCATTGATCTTTTATTTACACCATATATACTCGAGTATAAGCATAGAATGTCAGCCCATTTTTTTAGGCTGAAATTGCCCCTCTTGGCTTATACTCAAGTCATTCCCAGGGGTCGGCAGGGGAGGTGGAGCAGCAGCTTTGTAATCATACTCACCTGCTCCTGGCACAGTCCCTGCACGTCCCTGGTTCCCCGATGCTGGCAGCTTCTTCCTGTAGTGAGCGGTCACATGGTACTGCTCATTATAGTAATGAATATGGACCTGACTCCACTCCCATAGGGGTGGACCTGCATATTCATTGCTGTAATGAGTGGTACCATGGGCTCAACACAGGAAGAAGCTGCCAGCACCAGAGAACAAGGGACTGTACCACGCCAGGAGCAGGTGAATAGAACACAGTGCACAATATTCACCTGCTCCCCGTCCCACCGCCACCGGCCACCGCTGCATCTTCCCCATCCTCTGCACTGACGCTCAGGTAAGAGGGTGCGATGACGCGATTAGTGTGCGCGCCGCCCTCTGCATGAACAGTCAGGGCAGAGGACACAGAAGACACAGCGGCGTCCGGCGGCATTGGAATGGGGAGCAGGTGAATATAGCAAGTTCCGATGTCCTGAGACATGTGAGGTGAGTATGTGATTTTTTTTTATCACAGCAACAGCATATGGGGCAAATGTCTACATGGAGCATCTTATGGGGCCATAATCAATGTTTGTGCAGCTTTATATGGGGAAAGTGTCTACATGGAGCATCTTATGGGGCCATAATCAATGTTTGTGCAGCTTTATATGGGGCAAGTGTCTGCATGTAGCATCTTATGGGGCCATAATCAATGTTTGTGCAGCTTTATATGGGGCAAATGTCTACATGGAGCATCTTATGGGGCATAATCAATGTTTGTGCAGCTTTATATGGAGCAAATATCTTTATATAGTTACATAGTTATTAAGGTTGAAGGAAGACTGTAAGTCCATCTAGTTCAACCCATAGCCTAACCTAACATGCCCTAACATGTTGATCCAGGGGAAGGCAAAAAAAACCCATGTGGCAAAGAGTAACTCCACCATGGGGAAAAAAATTCCTTCCCGACTCCACATACGGCAATCAGACTAGTTCCCTGGATCAACGCCTTATCAAGGAATCTAGTGTATATACCCTGTAACATTATACTTTTCCAGAAAGGTATCCAGTCCCCTCTTAAATTTAATTAATGAATCACTCATTACAACATCATACGGCAGAGAGTTCCATAGTCTCACTACTCTTACAGTAAAGAATCCGCGTCTGTTATTATGCTTAAACCTTCTTTCCTCCAGACGTAGAGGATGCCTCCTTGTCCCTGTCTCAGGTCTATGATTAAAAAGATCACCAGAAAGGTCTTTGTACTGTCCCCTCATATATTTATACATTAAAATAAGATCACCCCTTAGTCTTCGTTTTTCCAAACTAAATAGCCCCAAGTGTAATAACCTATCTTGGTATTGCAGACCCCCCAGTCCTCTAATAACCTTGGTCGCTCTTCTCTGCACCCGCTCCAGTTCAGCTATGTCTTTCTTATACACCGGAGACCAGAACTGTGCACAGTATTCTAAGTGTGGTCGCACTAGTGACTTGTATAGAGGTAAAATTATGTTCTCCTCATGAGCATCTATGCCTCTTTTAATACATCCCATTATTTTATTTGCCTTTGTAGCAGCTGCCTGACACTGGCCACTGAATATGAGTTTGTCATCCACCCATACACCCAGGTCTTTTTCATTGACGGTTTTGCCCAGAGTTTTAGAATTAAGCACATAGTTATACATCTTATTACTTCTACCCAAGTGCATGACCTTACATTTATCCCCATTAAAGCTCATTTGCCATTTATCAGCCCAAGCTTCTAGTTTACATAAATCATCCTGTAATATAAAATTGTCCTCCCCTGTATTGATTACCCTGCAGAGTTTAGTGTCATCTGCAAATATTGAAATTCTACTCTGAATGCCCCCTACAAGGTCATTAATAAATATGTTAAAAAGAAGAGGGCCCAATACTGACCCCTGTGGTACCCCACTGCTAACCGTGACCCAGTCCGAGTGTGCTCCATTAATAACCACCCTTTGATTCCTATCCCTGAGCCAGCTCTCAACCTACTTACACATATTTTCCCCTATCCCCATTACTCTCATTTTATGTAACAACCTTTTGTGTGGCACCATATCAAAAGCTTTGGAAAAGTCCATATATACTACGTCCACTGGGTTCCCTTGGTCCAGTCCGGAACTTGCCTCTTCATAGAAGCTGATCAAATTAGTCTGACATGAACGGTCCCTAGTAAACCCGTGCTGATACTGGGTCATGAGGTTATTCCTCTTCAGATACTCCAGCATAGCATCCCTTAGAATGCCCTCCAGGATTTTACCCACAGTAGAGGTTAAGCTTACTGGCCTATAATTACCGAGATCAGTTTTTGCCCCTTTTTTGAATATTGGCACCACATTTGCTATACGCCAGTCCTGTGGTACAGACCCTGTTATTATGGAGTCTTTAAAGATTAAAAATAATGGTCTATCAATGACTGTACTTAGTTCCTGCAGTACTCGGGGGTGTATCCCATCCGGGCCCGGAGATTTGTCAATTTTAGTGATTTTTAGACGCCGCTGTACTTCCTGCTGGGTTAAGCAGGTGACATTTAATGGGGAATTTTTATCACTAGTCATTTTGTCTGCCATGGGATTTTCTTTTGTAAATACTGATGAAAAAAAGTCATTTAGCATATTGGCTTTTTCCTCATCCTCATCCACCATTTCACCCAGACTATTTTTAAGGGGGCCAACACTGTCATTTTTTAGTTTCTTACTATTTATATAGTTAAAGAATATTTTGGGGTTATTTTTACTCTCTCTGGCAATGAGTCTCTCTGTCTCAATCTTTGCTGCCTTGATTTGCTTTTTACAGAATTTATTTAATTTTCTGTATTTATTTAATGCCTCCTCACTACCTACTTCCTTTAATTCTCTAAATGCTTTCTTTTTGTCACTTATTGCACCCCTTACAGCTCTATTTAGCCATATTGGTTTCCTCCTATTTCTAGTATGTTTATTCCCATACGGTATATACTGTGCACAGGTCCTATCCAGGATGCTAATAAACATCTCCCATTTTATTTGTGTATTTTTGTGTCTCAGGATATCATCCCAGTTAATTGCACCAAGATCCTCTCTCATCCGTTGGAAATTTGCCCTCCTGAAGTTTAGTGTCCTTGTCACCCCCCTACTACCCATCTTATTAAAGGTTACATGAAAACTTATTATTTTGTGATCACTATTCCCCAAGTGACCCCCAACCCTTATATTTGATATGCGGTCTGGCCTGTTGGTTAATATTAGGTCTAGCAGTGCCCCCCTCCTTGTTGGGTCCTGAACCAGTTGTGAAAGGTAATTGTCTCTCATAGTTGTCAAAAACCGATTACCTTTGCTGGAACTGCAGGTTTCTGTTCCCCAATCTATTTCAGGGTAGTTGAAGTCCCCCATAATAATGACTTCTCCTTGAGTCGCAGCTTCATCTATTTGCTTTACGAGGATATTCTCCATTGCTTCCATTAGTTTTGGAGATTTATAACAAACCCCTATCAGTAATTTATTATTTTTTCCCCCTCCCCTTATCTCCACCCACAGGGACTCTACATTTTCATTAAATTCACCTATATTATCACGCAGGATGGGTTTTAAGGAAGATTTTACATATAGACACACCCCTCCCCCTCGCTTATCTGTACGGTCATTTCTGAACAGGCTATAGCCCTGCAAGTTAACAGCCCAGTCATGGCTCTCATCCAGCCACGTCTCAGATATCCCCACCATGTCATAATTATGCTCCAACAACATTAGTTCTAATTCATCCATTTTGTTGGCGAGGCTTCTGGCATTAGTATACATGCACTTGATGTTACTCTCTGTACCTCTATTCTTTCTTAAATTACTAACTGTTCTAACCCCACCCCCCATGCCACCGCCACCCCCAACTTCCTTATTTGTGCCCAGGTCTCTATCTGCACTATCTTCCCCTCCTATAAAATGAATACCCTCCCCCCCATTCCCTAGTTTAAACACTCCTCCAACCTTCTAGCCATTTTCTCCCCCAGCACAGCTGCACTTTCCCCATTGAGGTGCAGCCCGTCCCTAGCGTAGAGCCTGTAGCCAACTGAGAAGTCGGCCCAGTTCTGCAGGAACCCAAACCCCTCCTTCCTACACCAATTCTTGAGCCACTTATTAACCTCCCTAATCTCCCGTTGCCTCTCTGGCGTGGCACGTGGTACAGGCAGTATTTCGGAAAATACCACGTTGGAGGTCCTTGCTTTCAGCTTGCAGCCTAATTCCCTGAAATCATCTTTAAGGACCTTCCACCTACCTCTAACTTTGTCATTTGTGCCAATGTGCACCATGACCGCTGGGTCCTCACCAGCCCCTCCCAGTAATCTGTCCACCCGATCAGCGATGTGTCGGACTCGAGCGCCAGGTAGGCAGCACACCGTCCGACGATCCCTGTCTTTGTGACAGATTGCCCTATCTGCTCCCCTAATAATTGAGTCCCCCACTACCAGCACCTGTCTGGCCTGCCCTGCTCTCCTATTTCCCCCCTTACTGGAGCAGTCACTCCTCCGGCTTTCAGAGGACATGCCTGGCTGCAGCAGTGCTACCCCTGTACTGGCACCCCCCTCATCTGCCAAATTATCAAACTTATTGGGGTGTGCCAGATCAGGACTAGCCTCCCTGGCACTCTTCCCTCTACCCCGCCTTCTATCTGTCACCCAGCTAACTGCCACACTGTCCTGCAGCTCCATCCTACCATCCCCCTCCTCATCTATCCCATTGAGCGTCTGCTCTGTGAGCAGAAGACTCCTCTCCATATTGTCTATGGATCTCAGTGTTGCCAGCTGCACATTTAGATCCAGTATCTGGGTTTCCAAATGCACAATGTGCTCACATCTCGCACAGCAGTATGCACCCTCGACCGGCTGGTCAAGGACTGCATACATGTGGCAAGATGTACACTGGATGGCATTAACAATAGTGGAGCACATTTCCTAATGGGGATTGCAGCACACAGAAACGTTAATTAAAAATAAATACAAAGTATTAATTAAACCCAAAAAAAAAAAAAAAAAAAAAAAACAGAAGCAATTCCTCCCTTGGAAACTCCCTGATTCCAAAGTCACTGAATCACAAGTCACACACTTAACGCCGTTCACACTTACGCTCAGGTCACACTCAGCTCGCTCACACTCGCTGTGCTGAAGATTTATAGATTTTTTTTTTCTCTCTATCTCCCCTCAACAGCAATCCACCTTGCTGTTCAGATGCACTTCCAAAAAGGACTTGAGCCTCAAACAGCTGCCCCTTATATCCCCTTAATTATGAGCCCCCACCCTAAGTTAACTCCTTATGAATATAGCTACTCCCAATTCAGGAACTCGCACAAATTCACACAGGTATTTGTTAAAGGCCTTCCAAATACCTCCTCACTGAATCACAAGTCACACACTTACCGCCGTTCACACTTACGCTCAGGTCACACTCAGCTCGCTCACACTCGCTGTGCTGAAGATTTATAGATTTTTTTTTTCTCTCTATCTCCCCTCAACAGCAATCCACCTTGCTGTTCAGATGCACTTCCAAAAAGGACTTGAGCCTCAAACAGCTGCCCCTTATATCCCCTTAATTATGAGCCCCCACCCTAAGTTAACTCCTTATGAATATAGCTACTCCCAATTCAGGAACTCGCACAAATTCACACAGGTATTTGTTAAAGGCCTTCCAAATACCTCCTCACTGAATCACAAGTCACACACTTACCGCCGTTCACACTTACGCTCAGGTCACACTCAGCTCGCTCACACTCGCTGTGCTGAAGATTTATAGATTTTTTTTTTCTCTCTATCTCCCCTCAACAGCAATCCACCTTGCTGTTCAGATGCACTTCCAAAAAAAAAGCCAAATGGAGCATCTTATGGGGTCATAATCAACGTTTGTGCATGTCAGGACTCTGAACATTTTTTACCTTTTGTGCATTACTGCCCTTTTCCAAGATGGTGTCTTTGGTCTCAAGTGCACTGTGTCTTCCTGCTATAAAACCCCACCCCAGCCTTCAGTCTGTGCTAGAGTATTCTGCCTTGCATCCAGCTCCTGACCTCTGATTACTCCCTGGCTATATACCTGCT